>NC_056747.1:290882437-291079937 GCF_019279795.1 Protopterus annectens | reverse complement strand
ATATATATATATATATATATATATATATATATATGTATATAAAAGAGAACATAACAAATACATCTATGACCACATGCACCATTAATGGGGGTGAGAAGCCCAAGCAACATACGTCTTATACGTATTGATATTCCCCCCTCCCCAAAGCCAAACAGGTCTGCCCTGCAATACAATACCAACTATTGCAAATCCCACAACCAGGACCTGACACAACATGGGCACAAGATATTAACAGTAATCCATCCCACCTGTATGATGTCAGGCTGGTATCAATAACATTTCATGCAGTACAGTCTGTCTACCATAGGGAATGTACAATATGGAAGCAATAAACATTCCTAAGATACAGATACACAGACACATATATATGTGTATATATATATATATATATATATATATATATATATATATATATATATATATATATATATATAGATAGATAGATAGATATAGATATATATGTAACTACACATACACACACAGAGATATGTATAGGAATATGTATATGTAGAGGGTGCACACCATATGGAACAGCCAGTATGCCTACAGTTGCCACCTTACCAACTGGACACTGTATGAGTCACCCATACAAAAGACAGTTGTTGCCTGCAATATATACCCACAGAGAGGTCAAATGATATAACACCACAGGTTTGCATACATGAGAAAACTTTATTTGTATACTATTACAGCTGTATATGCCATGTCATATAGCTGTTTAGACTCTGAAATACATATAAACAGACTAATGCAACTGTCGAACAGATAAATTAATATAGTATTCCAGAAAGCATTGCATATGTTGCTGTCCAGGCCAAGGCCTTCAAGTAGTAAAATAGTAAAGACAGACTGGGCCACAGGATAACAATCAATTAACAGTAAGTAATGCAGATGTATAGTCCAGCAGCCTCTATCTACACTCTGTACACAATCCCTAGGGGGTAAAGACCTCAGCTGATAAAATGGGACATATCTGTTACATAATAAGGCATAACTGAAACCATCACAATCCCACTGACAGACAGAACAGTCTGTATGGCAGGAAGCAGTAGGCCTGCATTTACCCAAGGTGAATTGTATGGTAATATTCTTACGGACACCTTAAGGCAGCTTACCCCTGACACCTCTCACATGTTGTAACAGCCTAAGTTAATTATGGTGCATACCCCCCTGCCATAGACTGACATACAGGGCCATATACAATGTTACATACACTGGCCTCTGGACTGCATAAGGGCACACATGTATTGTGCAGATGAAGCCCACACATATATGGACCCAGCCCCACAATATGTGTGGGGCTCACAATAGCAGTGGAATGATGGCAGAAATGGCAGCATGACATACTCACAGGCCACTACACAACAGCCCCTGACTGCATGTCATATGGACAAAGCCTGGTATGTAGGTGAGGACAGAGGCTGGAACACAGGCCCATATGTGAAATAATGTTGTCATACACTAAGCAGGTTGCTGGTGTTACAGGATAGTCTGCAACATACACTTAGTCATGAGTATGAAGTCAGAAACACAAATGGATGTAGCCATGTACTGATAGCACTCAACACACACACAGCCAGTGATATATCTGACACAAGACCTGTGTGGTGGACAGGCAAAACATAACACACACACACCTCTGGCCATCAAGTGGATAGGCACACAGTTGAGAGCTATGCAGACAGACTGCATTCCATGTTAAACTAGTATGTACACACGAACCCTGTAACACTGGTGCTATACAATGCATACAATAACAGTACTCACACACTCGGTTTGTAGTTCTGGAACCTCATACAAATATGTAGCTGGCCTGAGTGTACAAGTCCTCTTGTAAGAGGTATTGCTACCTGCTGTCTGTAACACTGCTGCCCAGACACAGGAAGGATGTCCACCATACAGGAAAGGTAAAGGGACCACTCCCACATGATGTAGAGATTTATAGTAGTGAGTTGCCATGACAGTGGTAATTGGAAGTACTACACAGCATAAGGCATGCAGGTAGCAAGTGGTGGACACTGATTGGTGCAGAGACCATCACCTGATCATGTGCATCACCCACAAAAGCCATGCTGCAATCTAGTCCAAGCAGCTCAATCCATTTATTGGAGAGAGAGAGAGAGAGAGAGAGAAAGAAAGAGAAAGAGAAAACAAACAGAAAACATACAACAGATCCTGAAACACAGCAACACCAAAAAAGACAACAAAGGAAGCAGGCTGTGGAGTGAAAAAAATTACCTCCTACAAGGATACTATCCACAACAGACCTCATCCCCACAACAGGTATGTGAAGAATATATGCATATAATTGACTGTAGTACTTGGTCCATAATACTGGGGTAGATGATGTGGAATGATATACATGTGCCATCAGATGTTGCTGTTGTAATGATCTTCAGCTAAACAACTGCTATGGACATTAGATTCTGTCCCTATGGGTAGTGGGCCATACCCGTCAACTGTGTAGAGCAGCACCGACTGACAACATGTATGCCAATATAGTGTGTGGTGTGTAATGGAAGGGATGTATATTACTGTGGCCAATAGCTGGTGGTGGAAGTAATGCCATAATGATGGACACGTGGGTTCCAGAGCCCATCATTTGCAGGACACTAAGGTTAACATGTATTGTAGCATGCTGAAATGCCAGAGGTGTGTAATAGGATTACCTGCAATCTGGTCCAATATATACCCCCCAATGTTAGGCTGTGTCCATATGTGGCACCTGTCTGTACTTTAGTAAGGCAGAACAGTGCAGCTGTGCATGAAGGAGTTTTGAGATGGTGGACCTGATGTCTGAATGTACCCTATATATATAAGTATGTATATGTGTATATATATATATATATATATATATATATATATATATATATATATATATATATATATATATGTGTCCAGACATCTACAGATATACATATGTAGAAACACACACACACACACACACACACACACACACACACACACACACACACACACATATATATATATATATATATATATATATATATATATATATATATAAAAACACATATATACATCATATATATATATATCTACACATATATAGATATATATTTATATGCGCATGTCCACATATATACAAACACACACACATATATGTATGTAAATACATGTCCCCTGTATTACCACCACAGTGTTGCATGCTATGTGTGAGGGAACAGCACACATAGCAATACACACAGATATATACAGCTGTAAGTGTGTGCAACATGGATGGGTATGTCACATGTGAAACCCTTGTTGGGACCACATTTCCCTTGTCCATGAAATAGGGACTGGGAAGTATGGCAGGTATATTTGTGGAGGTGGTCCGGGTTGGTAGATATAGAGGACAGCCTACAGGGGTGATATAGGTCACATATGGTGAGTAAACACCCTAGAGAATGTGTGTGGTCTGCGATGTGGAAGCCCCATGGGCCCCCATATGGAAACAATGGGAACAGGCCTCCCACCCATTGCTACTCACAACAACAGTACACGGTCCTGAACGTGCCTGGCCTGGAGGATGAGCAGGAGGAGCATGTGGACCCTGTTCATGTGTACTGGGTGTCTCAAGGTGATGTAGCACATCCCACATGTGTCTGTGGCACCCGCTATGGAACAGACCCTGGACCTGGCCTCAGGGGACAGGATCATGTCTGTGTGTGCCCCCGGAGGGGGACAGCATCCCCTGAGGTGGTTCCACCTGAAGGTAGTGCTGGACCAGTACATGAGGAGGCCCCTGGGTGGGTCCTACATGTGATGTGGCCTGGTAACATGGCCAGATGAGGTTGGAGAGGTGGTTCTGCTGGCAAATATTCCCTAAACATGCTATTGTGTCACTGTTATAGAACATATGTGGGTAGTAATAGTCTACACAATCCTGGAACATGTCCAACAGCATGCATAGATATCCCCAATAATACAGAATGTCAGATGTGCAGCAATCACATAGCAAGCATACCACATGCATATAGGTAACCAAAGTGACCCATACAATGGCATGTATTAAGAACTACGGTAACCTTGCTGTATGAGTTGCTCAGACCTGTTTCCATCTTTATGCCTTTCAGGCAAGATGTCGCATGGATGCCTCCTGCTTATTCAGCAGCTGAAAATGACATAGTGCTGAACTATCTCATCTAGCACTACCCTGTCCTGTTTGGCCTGGCTGCCAAGTGGAATGACCTAGTCCACAGGGTCAATGATGTTGGACTGCATAACCGCAGTTATGAGCAGGTCCAGCATCATTGTTCTGACCTGCTTCACAGTGCCGGTCAGTGTGCTGCTGCAGTCCGGGGGGATCACCTCACAACAGGGGGATCATGCCATCCATCCCCCTGACACGTATTGAGGAGCACCTCACCAGCTTCGTGGCACCTGCCCATCCGCACAGCCAACAACTGCCAGACACCATTGTGGAGGTGGGTGCTATCCACACACCGGCTAAAGAGCATGCAGGTAAGGCCACAGGGCACATCAATAGACCACTGTTGCGTATGCATCCACATCTATACAGGTAGATCATGCATATCTGACATGTCATATATGTAGTTTGTTGCTGCATAGTAGTAATAAACAGATGTGCATAAGTGGTAGTATTGTGGACTTGTATTGTTGATCTACTGTAATGGTGCACCCACCCTGTAGCAATGCCACAGCTGTGGTCACTGACTTTGCATCTCTCACACTCTTATGTAGGTCCCTCTGGTATACCACCAAGGCAGCAGCCTGTAACTGGTGAGTATGGTTTATGTTGATGCTTCCCAATACACTGGGCATGTAATGGCTATGGTATATTCCATGCACACATCTATCACACCTACCCATAATGCATGTTGTACAAGTTCATGTATTGTTGCTGTTAAATGCACTGCATTACAGTGGTGACCCTGATGTGGTATTGGAAGGGTATGTCAGACACCTGCAAGATAACTAACATCCTGTCATTGTGAAATGTGTCCACAGGGATTAACATAATGGTGGGACACATGGCCTACAGTAGGGACATGTATGAAACATCACCCTTATACAGTGCAACAACAGTGTATATACCAGTATTACAATGGCAACTGTTACAGATGTACACTATGGCATAAAATATTACTGTAGTCCACATTATTAGCTGGGACTAGGCTGTAACATGTGGTGTAAAGTGTATGGGACACTGCAAACTGGCACATGTGTAGGCCATACTTTTAGCATCTGCAAAAAGCCTGAAGGTAGGGAGGGGGTGTCAGCATGACACACCAGTGCACTGCAGCAGAGATCCCAAGGATGCTAAAAATGGATGTATCTGTACACAGTTAGGTTCAGGAACTGTGGCAGATGTAACCGTACCCCCAAAGCAATAGTGACGGCAGTGTGTGAAGACTAAGGGATGTGCACATGAGTAGACATTGCAATCATGCAGATTTGGGAGACATGTGTAGGGCAGACTGACCATATACTGGCAAATGCGGATGGCCCATGCTAGTATACCCCTGCCAGGAATAGTGACTGCCGTAGTAAACATAACAATAGGTGCAACAAACCATCATGATAAGGGTGTGCACACATATGCACACATGGAGTGTATGCATTGCGGTCAGCAGCTGCACACCTAACATATTTCGTAGACACTGCATGTGAATGTACAGGACATATGTCACATATTAGGCTCATGTACTGTTAATATATGCAGTGATATGGTCCCATGGCAGATCAAGGAAGGGTGTGTCATATCAATAAGGGTATGCACACTTCCCAGAGCCACTGTATGGTCTGACAGTTGTCAGTGTAATAGTATTGGATTGGTCATACATGGTCCGCTGATTTTGAGATCTGTAAACCAGACATCCGGCATTCACAAATGACATCTGTCCACATATCATCCCAGGTATGTGTTACTGAAAAACATAGGGGCTGTGAGCATTAGAGCTGACATAACTGACACAGTACTACACATTCAGCAATGGGCTGTACACCTGTGAGGTTCGGTACACTGTACATGGCAGGGTGCAGAACAGGTGCACAGCATTACTGCGTACATGGGTGCAGTGGTATCCAGGGGAAGGAGCATCACCTACTAACACAGCTCATGCATCACACATATGTATACTATTGCTAGCATGGATTGGCTATAGCTGCACTGCATACTATTGTGTACCATATGTTATGCATGTTGACAGATGGGTAATGGGAGGACTGTGTGTACTATTGTTGTGCAACCTCACATGTCGTTGTGCAACCTCGTGTGTGTGTGTGTGTGTGTGTGTGTGTGTGTGTGTGTGTGTGCGTGTGTGTGTGTGTGTGTGTGTGTGTGTTGTTATTTTGTCTGTAGGTTCACTCTGGTGAAGTGGAGGGCAGTTGATGCATGTAGGATGTGTGTGTGCATGTATGTGTGTTTGTGTGGGTGTCTATGTATGCACATGTGTGATTGTGGAGTTGTTCATACAGCAGTACTTCCCTTTGGGATCATGCACTACATGGACATGGACTGACACAGGACACACCAGGAATACTTGTCTGATATGTAATCACAGAACAGCTGATAGTATAATAAGGTCTGTAGCATGGAACATGCATTAGGAGGGAAAGTAGACACCAGGTATACCCTTAATATCGCATTCAGCAGAGAGGTGACTGACAACCCATGTATGCAGCACTACAGATGCACTGGGGAATTACTAGACAACACCAGGGAGTGTATCCATATATCACAGTTGTCACATGATAGGTTGATTGAGCAGCATATCTGGCATGTACTGAGCAATAAAAATGTAGTAGCCCCTATATATATATATATATTGGGGCCATGCTCACGATGTCCAGACATACACAGGGTGAACACTGAATGATAGCAGGAAGGCCATGTAAAACCACTCCACTCAGGTCAAGGAGGTAATGGAGTAACAGGTCTTGTGCTGTGATCACTTGTCTAGGCATTTAGAGGAATGATACATTAATGAGTGGTATTAATGAGTGTATGTTACCAAGTATGATGCATGATAGGGAACTTATGGGAACAAATGTGGGACTGTCTGTAAATTCACGGACAGGTAGGTATTAAGGTGGAATGTGTGAGTGTGTGTGTGTGTGTGTGTGTGTGTGTGTGTGTGTGTGTGTGTGTGTGTGTGTGTGTGTGTGTGTGTGTGTGTGTGTGTGTGTGTGTGTGTGTGTGTACTGTTATGCAATGCTGTACAGGTTTTAAAGTGCATTTTTTGTTTTTCCCATAGGTGGTGAGGTGGGTCAGGGTCCCTCCTGCATGCAATCTGATGTCGGTGTCCATACAGACACAGAAGATGATGATAGTACCATTGAGGCACAGGTGGGGTTGTCAGAGGCCAAAACAGCGCCATCATTTGACATCCCTCTCTTAGCCACCCCAACCCCGCACACAGTTTCAGTGCCTATACATACTCCATCACCAGCGACCATAGCAGAGGGACAGTTGGCGGTTGGTGGCAGTGCACAGCAGAGTGTGGTATCCATGCCTACTGTGTCTGGTCACAGCAGGCATAGCCAGATGTCCGGCAGTGCACCACATAGGCAAATGTCCCAGAGTGCTCGTGGTAGGGCCGCTGGTCATCATGCCCCTGTCAGAAGTGCCGCAACTGGTACCACAAGGCACATGTTTCAGGCTGTCATGTGGGCACAGGCAAGTATGGAACTGTACACCAGACAGGGCCTGAGGCTGTAGAGGGCTGCTCTCACATCTGCAAGAGTCAATTTCCATGAACTGTCTGGTGCCCCCCCGTGCTCATACCAAGGTCATGGATAGATAGTTTGGTGAGATGATGGGCCTCACTGACCGTGGTTTGTCCATGCTTGAACATGTGCTGGGACTGTGGCGACGGTTGTATGGACGTAGGCCAGCAACACTAACAGCTGTTGGCCAATGCGGACGTGCTAGGACACCAAGGCGCTCCTGTAGTGGCAGTACCAGACCCAGCACTGCGGGGGGGATGCTGTCCACACCACACCACAGCAGGTCATGAGCATGTGCTCCTGGCCAGTCCCAGGAGGGACCTGGTTCCAGCAGACATTTGTCATCATCAGGGGAGAGTAGCACATCAAGGCCTGTACCTGAACATGCCCATGGAACCCCTGGCAGGCACAGTCCGTGTGTCCACGGCCAGAGGCTGTGAATTGTACACCCTGCCAAGTATGGTCTGCAGCTGTCCATAAACTCCTGTATAGGGCAGCCACATGGCAGAACTGTGTGCATGCATACCGACACACTATACGAACACACCTAGGGCAACCCCATACCTACACACACCACATCACCACACCCAGTCCAATTCATTACACCCCTCATCCACACACATGCTGTCATATGTATGGCCACATTTGGCCTCTGGCAAACCAACAACACACCCTGTGCATATGATGATACCTGTGCCACATCCCTATCATCCATAACATTGATGCAGGGACAGGCTAATATGGTCCTGATGCACAAGGTGACTGTACTACAGTGTACCAATGTACTGCAGTGTAACATGTTGTCAGGAGTAATGTTTAATGCATACATATCAGGTAGTGTAGCCATCCAGCAATGATGCATTATAGCTGTTAGTAACACTGGTTGATTGTGGTCTCCATAATGTTATCCATTTGTGTTGTAGGTGTACATGTGTCAGCAGGAGGATGGTTGCAGTCATATTCCACAAGGGGTACGGCACTGTGGTGACACTATGGCTGTGATATATCTGGGGTACAGTTGAACACATGTCACAGGTTTGTATAATAGTTATTGCCTGTGCCACATGGACAGATGACCTTCTGGGGCATGTATAATCTGCAACCTGATGTAGACCCATCCACATACACACATACTCTTACTTGGCAACACTGGGACTAGACCCCTACCTAGGTATGTAGTGCCACTGAACTGTGTGGCTTTCATTGCACACACCACACAGTGTTTAGGGTGGGGTGTGTTCCATTTTACATGTTACATGCAGAACATCCCCAGACATGTACAGTATGGTAATGGGGGATGTAATGGCTGTATATGGATAATACATAGTGTGACATACCATCATATGCACATTAACAGACACATTACAGGCAGACACACATCCAAGAGACCTGGGCCTAACGGTGCTAACTAACTTATTCATGTGTCCAAAGTGTTACAGGTAGGCTGCACACAGCACATGCATAACTGGACTGGATTGTGGTATCAGCTACCTGTATGGCTGATGGTGACAGTGGTCACCATAAAGTGGTACATGGGACATATACCAGGTGTACCATGGTGTAATGACAGTGTACACAGCACTCACATCCCCCAGTGGATATTGTACTCCCTGGGACCCATGATGACACTCTGACATACCCACCATCACACATTGCCCACGACTGTGATACAACCCATTGTATATCACAACAGTGGTACTACAGAGATATGCATCTAATGCACATTCCACAGGCATAGTGGGGTGTTGCATTGTCATGCCTCACCTATGGGCAGCAACAACACTATCTGTACTACTGTGTGGCAATGTGTATTGTAATAGGAGTATGTGGCCTTGGAATGCTGTACCCTACAGATATACAGACATGCACACATACACACACTTGGCAGAACTCAATGGGTATCCCATGCCTATCAACCCATTTGTACAACACTGCTATGCTGATACTGCAAGACTCATGCATCCGGTAGGGAGAGATGCATAACAGAGTACATTTATTGACCGATACAGCAACAGCCATAACTGACTATGGCAATGGGTGTTGCAGTGGTTGTGAAGGCCCTCATGGAATTCCCAACTACAGGTGTACTAACACACAGACACTGCTACCCTCAGTAATGCACATGTATACATGTGTCAGTACTGGGGAGCATCACTGCAGGTGGTCATAGCTGTGTACCTGGCTATTGTCCATGGAGAGATGGGTTGTGTAGGGGATGTGTGTACAGTGGTATGCCAACTGCCATGTGCCAGCAGGCAATCTGTTGACAGACACTACTGCGGTGACCCTCAGGGTGAAAGTGACATGCATCATCCAATCCTCTGGGTGCCTCCTGCACATGGCCACTGAGGTGATCCAGTTGACATGTATGCAACATGTATTACACCACATAGTCAGCGTCTGTGATGGAGACCTGTACCCAAGCATGTTCTGTTGACTGTGGTAGTGTAGTGGAGGTACCCATGGTATGTGGTGCATACAGGGTGTTGTCTCCTATACGTGCCAGTTATAACACAGCTGGGCAGACATGTCAGTGTCAGTCAAGCATAGGTTGCCTGTACGTATCCCAGCTGGATACCTGCCATCTGCACATCTGCACAGGGACTGACAGTCATCAGCTTGGCAAGTAGCTATGCAGTAGGATGAATGTGTCGACAGATAGATGTTTGACAACAATATGTATGCCATTACTACGTGTTGGAAACCCTCACTAACATGTGGTGTACAGACAGTAGTCTACAGTTACATTCCACATGTCGGATCATTATCCAGTAGGGGATAGATACTGTGACACAGCTCACACACCAGGAACATGAGAGGGAGGCCTCAGAGTCCAGCTATGCCTGCAGGTGTGCTTGATGTCAGTACTACATTTAGCACTCCACTCTTGCCTGAGAAAGCACTGTCAGCAGTAGTACCACCATGATACACTACATGCCAGTGTGACAGCACATACCCTGGATTACTACCCCATGTATGTAACACATTCACACGCAAAACAGTGCTGTACAGGTCTCATATACTTGTGTGTCCCAGACATGACACTCACACCCCTTGCTACTGTAATGACAGCACATAGACACATGTATTGTACATGGCATTACATACACTTATTACAGATGTCATTACCCTGCTATGTTATCAAACTGGGTGGTGAGAACTGGTTACCAGGGCTAAGCCATGCTTAGCAGGTGTCATCATATAACAGCGAAGCAGATGTGCACACTGGTAAGTGAAGCCTACACTTTGTAAAGTGCACATACATTTAACCAAACCTTAGCACTGCTTAGCTTCATGCAATCCTGTGCAAACCCACTTAAAGCTGCTCAAAACTGCCTTAACTACTCTGTATCTGACAGCCCTTGTTCTGCCCAGCAACAAAATAAACAGCCTTTGCAGGTCTTGAACCCAGGACCCTGTACACTATAGTCACAACAGTTAATCACTACACCATGACCACTGTGAAGACAGTTGTTGTTTTTCCAATATATCTGTCAATACACATATTGATTAATATTGAACAATTTCTTTTACTTCCACAATTGTGTAGTACTTGTTATTGATATTACTGTTGCATCACATATGTTGTTATATCATAATATACACTTAGATACATATGGTGAGATACATCTGGGAAGGTATACACAATCATGATGTTTACATAAGACAGGAATAAGGATATATACATATACATATGTTGATATATGTCTACATGTACATACACATGTGTATTCATACATATATCTGCCTACACATCTGTATAGTGCATCATACATATGGCCATGTGTAGATCTCTTCATATATATATATATATATATATATATATATATATATATATATATATATGTGTGTGTGTATGTATATATAGATATATATGTCTGCACATCCTATGTCTACAGAAATACCTATATATGTTGATATATATGTAGATATCTATAACTATATGTGCATACATTTCTATTCAGATATACCGATTTATGTCAATATATATGTAGATATCCATAAGTATATGTGCATATGTATCTATATCTGTATAGGTGTAGACATATATTGCTGTGTATATGTATATATTTGAGCATTTATATGTATATATATATATATATATATATATATATATATATATATATATATATATATATATTCATATGTATATGTGTGTATATATATATATATATATATATATATATATATATATATATATATATATATATATATACACACACACACACATATGCTTGCCATATATCCAGAACATGGAGTGGAGTCCTACCTCAGCACTAATGGTTCCAACCTCCTAGTGCAAGGGGATGTTATGTTTGTATTGCAGTTATATATGTAGACTGTTGCTACTGTTATAGGGGTTGTCTTAACAGACATGTTGTGTGTGGGAGGTCACATCTGCTTTTGACATGTGCGCCATTGGCTACTGACAGACATCCTAAGGACATAGTACAGTACCACTACTAACACAGTAATGATCTTGTGGACTACAGCAGAGATATGACCAATATATGTGGACAGTCAGGCACTCTGTGGTCAATCCAGAGATGTACAGATATCCCCTTCATGCAAGACATGTGGACCACGCCTCCCAATGTGGATGTTAACAGCCATGTACATGGGTATATCACATAAATACTGGATGACATATGCCCACACAGTTTAAGCATGCACACACGCCAGTCTATCCTGAAACATAGTACCTGGTGGTGCAGGGGTCACATGGCCACATACTACCCAGTAGTTAGTGACATACATCTGTACAGAATCCCACTACTTTGTCAGAAATACACAACAATTATGGTGGCCTGGCAGCAGTAAGTCTTACAAATAACTAATTACACTAGGCTGTTAGGCATGTCACAAAGCACTGTGCAGACTACAGGCAGACTGCCACAACACTGGACTACATTTTGTATGGAGAAATACACATGTACCTGCGATTATAGCAGACTCTACACGCATGTTGCAGCACAGAGTAACAGGCACCTGTGAGAAAGTGCATACCCACAACCAATGTAAACACAGCCACAGCCACATATGGTACACAAGCTTAATATGACACTATATGGACTGTCTGATAAACACCATCCTCATATGTGCCACTCACACACTAACCCTACATACACTGGGTCATGGCACTGTGTGGTCCAATGGCTGTCTGTGGTATGGGACACGTGTTTGTCTGGCCCTACAGACATGTGAGACAATAGGGTGCCATACACTGGAGCAGCATGTAACATCAGATAGAATAGGACCAAGAACAATGTATCTGTCACAGTCTGTGCACAGCACAAGGTACGTATGCACAATACACATACTGTCGACAATCACCTTAAGTACACAGACCCCAGTACTGTACACACATCCACAAAATGCCCAAGTTATGTCCTCAGAAACAACCCCTACTATACATAACATGTCTAGCAGTCTAGATATCAATCTCACTGGCTTGATATCAGGTATGATGTCAATAAATAATGGTGTACAGAACATATGCACTTCTTACTGCATGACATATGTACAAAGGTTGACAGACTTGTGGCTGGAGCTACAAACACTGCCCCAATATTGGCATGTTGCTGTGATAACCTCATACATTTACTGTCGTACCAGGGTTTGTTGTGACATATGTCCTATGAGGGATATGAAGTCAGTAACTCTCATGGTGTCACCATGTACTGACTGCAATCCTCACACTATGCCTCTGCAGTTCTCAGATAGGTGTTCTGTGAGTAACACAGGAAAAAAAAGGCTCCACACACTGCCGAATATGCAGATGACCCTACACGTGGGAGTTTCCTCATAAAGGTAGCACTGTCATGACAGGTATTAAAACATGTAGACCAGCCATATCCACACACACCCTGATAAACCAACATTACTCCAAATGCAGAATAGCAACACTTACGTTCTGTAGTCATGTCAGGCACATCCCCCTCCTGTCTGTTGGCCTGTTTCCACAGTGTATGTTGTTAGACGTAAATCTCAAAACCACCTGTGATGCTGTTTGCCAAACACCATATCTAGGTTCTGCTCACAGTGAATGAAAACGCCCAACAACAACATGATGTTCCTAAATATTGGAGTGTGTTTCCATGCAATTGGCTATGGGAATGTTACCACAGCTGTTCCACATGCAATCAGCTAGAGGAGGACTACAATTCATGCAGAGGCTATCAGCTGATAATGAGTATCACTTACAAAACACAAGCTGCTGCCTAAATAAAGCAGGTGTACTTTTCCACATCCACCAGAGAGGGAGTGAGAGAGACAGACAGAGACAAAGTAAGTCATGGAGGGGGTGGGGGAGTAAAACCTAAGCATGTGTGTGTCACACACCTATCAGTACGGGGTTTCAAACCCCTGACTGACTATGTATTGCTATCACATGTCTATGCAGTTATTGCATGTACCACATAGCTTACATGTTGAGGAGCTGTCCAAATGTATATGTGATGGTGAGTGACATCTGCAACACTGATATAGTAGCGATATGGTAGGTGTAGTACATGTAGAAACACGCAGGCAAAACAAACTATTAGAAAACACAACTCAAAACAGTGAAAGCAAGGAGGCACAAACAAGGATACGTTAAGCGCTTTTCGTTTATGGATTACACAAACTTCATCAGACAATATACAAATTACAATAGTCATCTTAAATACAAGTGTAAATTCACTATTAACCAATCAATTAAGTTTTAAAGAAACAAATAGGAACGCCCATATTTTAAAATCATACCATCACATAAATAGTTTTCAATAACCTAATACTTAAACAAAATAGAAATCTATTAAGTTAAAAATCAACCAACTACACAAAATAACATACACAAAAACTTTCATTGTAATAAAGTAAACAATTAAAAATTATATGTAAAAAAGTGTATATAAAAAACCTATTTTAATAAATGTTCTAACGAACTAAACTCTTAAGCTTAAGCAGGCTGCTTATACTACACCCATCATTTAATCCTGGGTAGACATAGGCATTCAGTCAAATCTGCCATGTTAACTCGAGTTCTTCAAGTCTAAGTCCAATTGGTCTACCCCTTAATTTAGAATTAACTTGATCTATAACAATGAACTTAAAACTGTGGTCAGTATGTTGTTGTACATGTTTAGCTAGTGCGTTTTCGAGTTTCTGTTTTTTAATTGCATATACATGCTCATAGATTCGATTTAAATCTAATCAAAATGAAAGTGTGCAACATGATAACCGGCCTGGACATTACAATTTGAGATCAAATAATGCCAATTTTTTAGGAGCAAGACAGAAACAACCGGCCAGATACTCTGGCCAAAAGAAAAAATAAAGGAACATTTGACTCAAGATGTATTTCTTGATACAGACTTGTTAGTACCGACTATTTCCACTTCAGATGTTGGCAGTGAATTTAACATTAGTACCACCAACACAGAGGTTTTTATTGGAAATGATGATGCTTATTCTGTTCTTTTATCTTGCAATGAAAGCTTGTTTGATAATTTTGATAAACCAAAGTTATTATGCAATGTCAAAGGTGATTTTACAGTGTATAATTTCTCTCATTTGTGCATTCCATCTGATTTTATTGAATTACTATCTAAAGGGTTTACTTATGTTCCACCACAAAGAATTGATATAGTCAAAACTATCAAAGATTTAAAACTCTTTACCAGAAAGTTAAATTTAAATTTAATTATGGGTAATTCTCTATTCAGTGAAGTTAATCAGTTCAGGATACCTAGTACCTTTAACCCTCCACTCCATCCTTTACTGAAGCTTTTTGAACAAATATGCGAACTTGATATTCGCAATATTACTGGGTTTAGGAACTTTAATAGTGTTGAACACCTGAAAGAGAAGGAGTGTTTCGAATTTTTGAAAGTAAATGACATCCGGGTTTGCAAACCTGATAAGGGAGGTGGAGCTGTTATTTTTGATAACAGCGACTACTCCACCCGGATGTCTATCTTATTGAATTCACCTGCCTACTTTGAGAGTTCTCTTTCGGAAACCAACAAAGCTTACAACCTGATTAAAAAGTCTATCGAAGATATGTACATTGAAGGGAGAATTACACAAAGCATGTATGATTACATGTTTACTTCTTACCCTAGATTTCCTTGCTTGTTTGGGTTACCTAAGATTCATAAAGATCTTACAAATCCCCCTATGAGACCATTAGTAGACAGTAGAGGGTCCCCTACTTATGCTTGCGCCAAAGTTGTGGACTCCATTTTACAAAAATACTTAGGTAACTTTAAGCAAATTTGCAAAGACTCTTGGACGTTTTTAAGAAATATCAATGATTTAGACTTTAACCCTAACCTCAACTTTTTAACAATAGATGTGAAAGACTTATACACTTGCATTCCCCACGACATAGCTTTAGAATGGATTGGCGAATCTTTAAACCAACAAGGATGCATTCCCAGGGATGTAGCTATGGTGACCGAATTGTTAGAGTTAATTCTTGACAATAATTATTTCACTTTTGAAGGAAATTTTTACCTACAAAAAATTGGAGTCGCCATGGGCTCACCTTGTGGTGCCAGTGTAGCGAATACAGTTATGGCACACTGGGAAAATGCTTACATTTTACACAATAGTATATTCAAAGACCGTATTATATTTTACACACGCTTTCTAGATGACATTTTTATTTTGTTAGATGGTGACCTACCTTGTGCACTTCACTTATTGGAATTTATTAATTCTACCACTTCATTTTTAAAATATACACATACTTTTGATACAATATCTATTGCTTACTTAGACATTTTGTTAACAAAGGATACTACACTTAATATGTGGGCAGCTTCAATTTATAGGAAAAACACTTACTGTAACTCTATGTTACACTTTTCCAGCTGTCATCCTAGATTTCAAAAATGTTCGATCATTAAAGGTCAACTTGTACGGGCAGCCCGTATTACTACTAACGATGATGTTTTTATTAATGAATGTAAGTTCATTAAGGATTTGTTCCTTTGTCGTGAGTATCTTGAATCTCTCATCAATGAACTCATTGATGAGGTGACGACTAAACGAATGTCACGTTTTTACACTCCTATACTGAGTAACACGAGGGCTTCTTCCACTGAAACATCTATAACAACTACTTTTGTCACCAATTTGTCCAGTACTTCATTTATAACATCATTCAATCTTAATAGCAATGATTGCTATAAAATATTACTGAAGAATTGGAACATTTTGAAGAGCGACAATAGTGTATTTTTGAGTGTAGGGGACCACCCAGTAGTGACTTACAGAAGAGGTAGAAATTTAAAAGAATTTTGTGAAAACAAACATGCCAGTTTGGTCAGGACTCCTGGCATGTTTAAATACCAATCTTGTAATTTTTGTTCTTTTATTTTAGAATCTAATAGATTTTCGATTAATAATTTTCAATACTCTTTAAGATTGAGAAACAACTGCAACTCAATAATGGTGGTCTATCTTGCCTTATGTCAGTCTTGCCCCGCCTTTTATGTGGGCAAGACTGAAAGAAAGTTGCGGAATCGAATCTATGAGCATGTATATGCAATTAAAAAACAGAAACTCGAAAACACACTAGCTAAACATGTACAACAACATACTGACCACAGTTTTAAGTTCATTGTTATAGATCAAGTTAATTCTAAATTAAGGGGTGGACCAATTGGACTTAGACTTGAAGAACTTGAGTTAACATGGCAGATTCGACTGAATGCCTATGTCTACCCAGGATTAAATGATGGGTGTAGTATAAGCAGCCTGCTTAAGCTTAAGAGTTTAGTTTGTTAGAACATTTATTAAAATATGTTTTTTATATACACTTTTTTACATATAATTTTTAATTGTTTACTTTATTACAATGAAAGTTTTTGTGTATGTTATTTTGTGTAGTTGGTTGATTTTTAACTTAATAGATTTCTATTTTGTTTAAGTATTAGGTTATTGAAAACTATTTATGTGATGGTATGATTTTAAAATATGGGCGTTCCTATTTGTTTCTTTAAAACTTAATTGATTGGTTAATAGTGAATTTACACTTGTATTTAAGATGACTATTGTAATTTGTATATTGTCTGATGAAGTTTGTGTAATCCATAAACGAAAAGCGCTTAACGTATCCTTGTTTGTGCCTCCTTGCTTTCACTGCTTTGAGTTGTGTTTTCTAATAGGTGTAGTACATGTGCCTGTCCACATGACAGGTGTCAGCGTCAACACAGACACACTCTCTCAGGGACATACACACATTGACACACTTGGCAGGGTCAGAAATACTCTTCCTGACTAGTTTGTTTGCCACAATACATTAATGTGCAGGTATCACATGCACCACAGGGGTTATCCAGAGGTTATATGGACAAAGGGTATGTGAAGGTGTCTGACATCAGACAGCATGCTTCAGTATGCCAATGGGAGTTGTAGTGAGTGTGAATGTGGTCAAAAGCATCATACACCACACACACAGACACAGGGTGCCAGTACTCACATGCATGGGTGCATTGTTTCACGGGTGTGTAGTGGTTGACTGTGCCAGAAGGCTATACAAGGCTAGGTGAGGAGTATACCTTGGCATCAGGCCACATGACTATGGTCTGCAGTGTGGCTCAGGGGTGTAATGTCCGCATTGGCCCACACAGGTGGGTATTGTATTCACCATCCAGTCACCTGGGTTACTATTGTGTGTGGCCAGTGCTCTGCAATGCTTGCCATGTATGTGTTCTTTAGTCCATGACATGGACGGTGACTGGGATGTGCACACATCCCACATGCATGTACAGTGACATGTGGAACTGTACCTGGGGTGTCTGGCTCATGTTGTGTACACAGATTGTTATCATCAGATGTGCCAATCCTGGACTCATGACAGGAACCGGTAATGGACAGCAGGTTGGCCCTGCACCTACATTGATAGCACGATACAGGTATTTCCTGGTGTCAGTGGTATCTGCCCATACAGAGCATGTGTTTAAGGCATGGTATGTCTTTGTGGGTCACATTTGATGGCACCACAGGTGTTGCAGGCGTCCAGTGAGGAGCATAGGGAAGGCACACTATCTGCAAGTATGTGCTTATTGTACTGATGGACAGGGTGCCATGCCCTCTGTAGTCCACTGCAATCACACCATGATTACTATCTGTGGGCAATATGCAGGGTACTACCAACATAGCAGTTGTTGCCTAGGCAAGTGTGTTTGTGTATGAGACATGGGTTGAGAGTGTTCTCTGGGTAATACAAGGGTTGCTTACTTTGTTCGTCAGGCCTTGATGTCACATGTAGGAGTATGGATTGGCACCTCTTGGCTATTTGACATCTGTTATCCTTGTAAGGTGGACATTGTGACATATAATAGGGCTACCATATAAGAGATTTGCAAAACCTGCTCCACAATAAGTCCAGTTGTTACACAATCACAGCCACCTCCACACAGGATACAAATGACAAACACAGACACAGATACACACAGACATACACACACACACACACACACACACACACACACACACACACACACACACACACACACACACACACTTTCCATATCTGGAATTAGAACTCATATATAACTAGTTTATCACACTACAGCATTACGCAGTTGTAGGACGTGCCACAGAGATTACTGGACTACTCATTCCCCAAAGGAGTATTTCAATGGGAATAACATCAGCAGACTTGCCATAGTAGGTCAATGGAGGATGTAGTGACTGTGAATGGCCTCAAAAGCATTGCACCCTACACAGATGAAGAAACACACACAAACAAAAATCCACACTTACCATGTCTGGGAATAGAACCTCTACCAAACTACTATATCACACTACAGCATTACGCTGTTATAGGACACGCCATGGAGATTACTGGAGTACTCCTTCCCCAAAGGTGTATTTCAAAGTGAATGACATCAGCGGGCTTGCCAAAGTTGGGTATTTGAATTGTAGTTAGAGTAACTAGCCTAAAAAGCATTGCTCCCTACACAGACACACACACACACACACACACACACACACACACACACACACACACACACACACACACACACACACACACACACACACACACTCACACACACACACACACACACACACACACACACACACACACACACACACACACACACACACACACACACACACACTCACACACACACACACACACACACACACACACACACACACACACACACACACACACAGTTGCCATGTCTGGGATTAGAATTCCTACCTAACTAGTTTATCACACTACAGCACTACGCAGTTATAGGACACATCACAGAGATTACTGGAGTACTCCTTTCTGAAAGGTGTATTTCAAAGTGAATGACATCAGCAGGCTTGCCAAAGTAGGGCATTTAAATTGTAATGAGTGTGACTAGCCTAGAAAGTATTGCTCCCTACACAGACAGAGACACACACGCACAAACACACAAACACACACACACACACACAGTTGTCATTTCTGGGATTAGAACTCCTACCTAACTAGTTTACCACACTACAGCATTACGCAGTTATAGGACGTGCCACAGAGATTACTGGAGTACTCCTTTCCCAAAGGTGCATTTCAAAGTGAATTACATCAGCAGGCTTACAAAAGAAGGGCATTTGAATTATAGTGAGTGTGACTAGCCTAAAAAGCATTTCTCCCTACACAGACAGAGACACACACATAGTTGCCATGTCTGGGATTAGAACTCCTACCTAACTAGTTTACCACACTACAGCATTACGCAGTTATAGGATGTGCCACAGAGATTACTGGAGTACTCCTTTCCCAAAGGTGCATTTCAAAGTGAATTACATCAGCAGGCTTACAAAAGAAGGGCATTTGAATTATAGTGAGTGTGACTAGCCTAAAAAGCATTTCTCCCTACACAGACAGAGACACACACATAGTTGCCATGTCTGGGATTAGAACTCCTACCTAACTAGTTTAATGCACTACAGTATTACCCAGTTATAGGGCGCACCACAGAGATTACTGGGCTACTCCTTTCCCAAAGGTGTATTTCAAAGTGAATGGCATCAGCAGGCTTGCCAAAGTAGGGCATTTGAATTGTAGTGAGAGTGACTAGCCAAAAAAGCATTGCTCCCTACACACACACACACACACACACACACACACACACACACACACACACACACACACACACACACACACACACACACACACACAGTTGCCATGTCTATGATTAGAACTCCTGCCTAATTAGTTTATCACACTACAGCATTACGTAATTATAGGATGTGCCACGAAGATTACTGGGTTACTCCTTTCCCAAAGGTGTATTTTAAAGTGAATGACATCAGCAGGCTTGCCAGGGTAGGGCATTTGAATTGTAGTGAGTGTGACTAGCCTAAAAAGCATTGCTCCCTACACAGACAGAGACACAGACACACACACACACACACACACACACACACACACACACACACACACACACACACACACACACACACACACACACACACACACAGTTGCCATGTCTGGGATTAAAACTCTTACCTAACTAGTTTATCACACTACAGCATTACGCAGTTATAGGATGCGCCATGGAGATTACTGGAGTACTCCTTTCCCAAAGGTGCATTTCAAAGTAAATGACATCAGCAGGCTTGTCAAAGAAGGGCATTTGAATTATAGTGAGTGTGACTAGCCTAAAAAGCATTGCTCCCTACACAGAGACACACACATAGTTGCCATGTCTGGGATTAGAACTCCTACCTTACCTAGTTTAATGCACTACAGCATTACCCAGTTATAGGGTGCACCACAGAGATTACTTGGCTACTCCTTTCCTAACAGTGTATTTCAAAGTGAATGACATCAGCAATCTTGCCAAAGTAGGGCATTTGAATTGTAGTGAATGTGACTAGCCAAAAAATAATTGCTCCCTACACTGACACTCACACACACACACACACACACACACACACACACACACACACACACACACACACACACACACACACACACACACACACACACACACACACACACACACACACACACACACACACACACACACACACACACACACACACACACACAGTTGCCATGTCTGGGATTAGAACTCCTACCTAATTAGTTTATCACACTACAGCATTATGCAATTATAGGATGTGCCACGAAGATTAGTGGGTTACTCCTTTCCCAAAGGTGTATTTCAAAGTGAATAACATCAGCAGGCTTGCCAAAGTAGGGCATTTGAATTGTAGTGAGTGTGACTAGCCTAAAAAGCATTGCTCCCTACACAGACAGAGATGCATACACGCACACACACACACACACACACACACACACACACACACACACACACACACACACACACGCACACACGCACACGCGCACACATACACACTCACACACACACACACACACACACACACACACACACACACACACACACACACACACAGTTGCCATGTTTGGGATTAGAACTCCTACCTAACTAGTGTATCATACTACAGCATTAAGCAATTATAGGACGCACAACAGAGATTACTGATCTACTTCTTTCCCAAAGGTGTATTTCAAAGTGAATCACATCATCAGGCTTGCCATGGAAGGGCTATGGGGAGGGCAGCATGTGTGCATGGACCATAACCCATTCATGTAGAGGTAGACACACCACACTCAGGCACAAGCAGGTTTATATTCCATAGGTATATGTATACAATTGCTCGATGACTACTGCCTTGTACAGTCATGTTGCACAGCTAGCACTAGCAGCACAGATTCTTTAATGCTGAGGGATACCAATGGCTAATTTCTACAGTGAGTGACATTTACACATCATGTGGTTGTAGCCATTTGACTGTGTGTTGGGTGGGACAGGCCTCCTGATGGAAGGCTCTTTGTTACTGTCACTCTCTTCCACACATCTATGTATGTGTATGTTTGGCATATTATAGTGTGTTGTCCTTGGATATATGTGTGTATTCCTATTCAATGTGTGTGCAAAGCATGACTGGTGCATACTGAGCAGTGTATGCACTAACATCTGCAACTGTCAGATATGTATGGTCCACTGTTGTTGGCAGACACGGGCTTCATTTGTTTGTGTGTGAGCATGCCCAGTATGACCTTTCAGTATGTTGTTGTCTGACATTGCCTTCATTTCTCTAAGTGTGTGAGCATACCCAGTATGCCCTTCTGTACTGAATGTGTTTATCCATTCCAGGTAGTTTGTACTCCAGTGCAGACCTTTGTGTTCTACACCTACAGCTAGCAAACTGTTTCTGCAGAATATCTGTAGATCAGTTGGCAATATGGGGTCAAACTGTGCAAGGGATAGTGTTTACTGTAGGTGATTGTGTCTGTGCTGCTTCTGCTACATGGTACTGGTGTTAACAGAGATATTCAGACATGTGTACTGTTATACACCGTAATGTTTTATGTCCTCAAGTACTGTCAGGTGGATATTTTTGCTCACAGTGATGTCCTGGGGTACACAGGGTGAATGCAGCTGTGTCCAGTATTGTGGTCAAATGCCTACATATTCATGGAAAGTTATGCCATTCTGGAGGGGGAGCTGCTTACGCTTGCTGCTGGGTCTGTGTATCCAGTTCAGCACCTTGGTACAGTGATGACAGAGGATCCCATACTTGTACATCCATCAACATGACAGTATGGCCTTATCTTGCTGTGGCAATACCTCACAGCTGTATAGATTCACACAAGTTACCCAGATGCAGGGGTCATAAGTCAGGACATTACCCCTAGTGTGGTGTACAGGCAGGTTTGTAGCCACCCATTTTTGTGTTTGCAGCCAGGGATAGTATGTGCACACAGCTGTGTCAGACTTTGCACATTTCATGCTGCCCGTGCTCCCACCCCCTCTATCATTCTATCCTCTTCCATACATTATGCATACATTCTATGATACTTTCCCTATAGTTATCACCTCATCACAGTTGTGTTTTGGTACTGGTCCACAGTTCATGCAGTGGGACATCATGGACATGTTACTGTGGTTTGTCCACATGGCCTTGCATATGGCTTATATGGAGTGTGTTATGTTGTTATTTGGGTGTCCATGACATAACATACATTGGCAGTACGGGTGTGATACAGGCCTTTGGCAGAGGCCTGTAGGCTATTTGGTGGTGATGCAGGCCAGCTGTAGCAGGCTGTTGCATTCTGTCAGTCCTACAGTCCCAGACTGCCATACGGTATATTCCCCTGGGGTGACAGGGTAGGTGTGCTAGGTATTCATGCCAATACTTTCTATCAGTATTGATCAGGTGGTATGGATGCTGGCAGGGTGCTGCTTACAGCTAGGGACACACCTGTATGGGAAACCTGCACTGCATCCTGCATTCTTTCGCTATTGCCATACACAGGTGGGGGGGGTCATATTGTACCCATTCCCAACAGCAGGGATAAGACCAGAGAGGTACCTGTGGATGGTGGTTGGGTGAGCTGGGTGCATGTGTGCTATGGACACTACTTGCATCTGACTCACAGATATGCATTGGGCATTCCAGTTATGCTGGCTTGTGCAGGGACATTAGCCATTTCCCAATACATCAGTCCTATCACCTTTGTGATCTGCAAGTGGTCGTCCAGACGACATTGATATTCCCTACTATAAGCCCAGATAATGTGATGCATACCTGTATGTACAAATTCCAAGGGTGTGTCCATTTCACGGTTATACATGATAATGTATGTCTGGGGTACTTTTCCCTGTGTACTGTTTGTGTATCTAGCCCAACAATCATGCCATGTCCATCTTTCAGATGGTGACACATATTAAAGCCATACATTTACAATGGCTTACTGCTATCATATGGTATACTGGGGAGCATTGTCTTTGGCACTGCAGTTGTGAGGACTTGGCCCTGTCATCGGCAGTAGTGGACAATGGCCACCAGGTGAAACCTCAACATGCATACCTACTGATCACTCTCACACAATATGAAACACACACCAACCTAACACACGCATACCTGCATATTGTACAAATTCTACAATCTATCCTTCTACCTTGGCCATCTCAGGTCATCTGTGCTCCACTGGTATTATACCTACACATACATGTTACTACATGACTACATTGGATTGGAGGGGGGCACAGTTGACTGTTACTACATTTCTACATAGGATTGGGGGGCACACCTGACTGTTACTACATTTCTAAATAGGATTGGGGAGGCGCACCTGATTGTTTCTACATTTCTACAAAGGATTGTGGGGGGCACACCTGACTGTTACTACATTTCTACTTAGGATTGGAGGGGGCACACCTGACTTTTACTACATTTCTACTTAGGATTGGGGGTGGGGAACACCTGACTGTTTCTTCATTTCTATATAAGATTGGGGGGGCACACCTGACTGTTTTTACATTTCTAAACAGGATTGTGGAGGGGCACACCTGACTGTTACTACATTTCTGCTTAGGATTGGAGGGGGCACACCTGACTCTTACTACATTTTTACTTAGGATGGGGGGTTACACCTGACTGTTTCTACATTTCTACATAGGATGGGGGGCACCTGACTGTTTCTACATTTCTACATAGGATTAGTGGGGGCACACCTGACTGTTTCTACATTTCTACATAGGATTGGGGGGTCACAACTGACTGTTACTACAATTCTACATAGGATTGGGGGGCACACCTGGCACTTGTATACATTTTCTATGACTGTACTGGTATGTCAGGTACTCCATTTCATTCTGGATTGTAAACTACCATGCTGACTAGAGGCATATCACTGTACTACAGGTCTTAGGTTTGATTGACCTACATATCGGTTTCTGACTTCTTACACTTCAGAACTCACATCCCACTGCCTGACCTGATGTAGTCTGTCTGTGGAGGCTTGAGGGGGGAGGTTACCCATAGCCATCATTCAGAGGCCTTAGCACAGCCTTTGTTTGTTTTTGTCTACACCTGTCCTGCTGGCTGAGACAGCTGTTGGGTATGTGAACCTCTTTGACTGGCATGTGTGTGTCATATGGACACACATGTGGCCCAGCATATTTCCTGTAGTGGGATTTGTCAGCATGTGTAGTACTGGCTACTATGTTGACACCAGTATCTGTTACAGATCACATGCTCCCACTACAGGTGTCTACTATCTGCTGGCATCCCATTCAGCCACCCGATTCCCTTGCATGCTCACATCCATACCATAGATACAAGTAACAACAAATACTACTCCATTCAGCAATTGGTAAAAAGAGTGACTTACCTTGTGGGTGTGCCAGTACTGAGGCTAGTGCTGGAAGGCTGCCTTTGTCAGATGCACATAGTACACTCCCTATACATAGTTGAACACAGGTAGTGTCATGCTTGGCATTCCTTTTACTGCATGTGTGAGTCAGAGAGAGGTGACATTCCCTGGGTCCCTCCTGTGTCAGTGTATGTGCTATGCATTGCCTCTTTGCCAAAGCCAGGGCATACTGGGCACGCCTCCTTCTGCCTACTGGGGCAGGCTCAGGTTGTTCCTCCTCTGAGTCACTCTGTGCCTGTGCAGGCCTTGGCAATGGTGGGGGGCTGTGTGGCCCTTCCCCGTGCTGTTCCTCCTGCAGCTATTTCCACAGGATCATATTGTGTAACATGGCACATACGATGACAATTTGAGTACATGTAGCTGGGGAGTACTGCAAGGCACCACCGGATATGTCCAGGCACTGGAACCGTGACTTGAGCATCCCAAACACACTCTCTATTATAATTCTGGTCTGCGTGTATGCCTCATTATGGAGTTCTTGTTCGGGTGCGTGTGCATTTCTGATGGGTGTCATCAGCCATGGCTCCAGTGTGTAACCAGCATCCCCCACTAGGTGACCGTAAGAGATGTCCCCACTTGCGAATCTCTGGTACAGCTGCATCAGATGCCAGATGTGGGAATCGTCATAGCTTCCAGGGCAGCCAGCACACACATTCATTATTATGCCCTGGGCATCACACATGACCTGGCAGTTGATGGAAGGGAAGCCCTTGTGGTTGATGTAGGCCATACCCCACTCACCAGGTGGTGTTTTGATACATATCTGCATGCAGTCTATAGCACCCACTACCTCACGGTATTCTGCTATTTGGTGGAAGAGAAGCATATTGCTGGCCAACGCCTTACAGGTGTTGGGGAAATATATGTGTTCACCGGCATGTGCTGACATGGCATCCAGGAACTGGTGGAGTACCCTACATGCTGATGCCTGTGAGATCCCCATGATATCCCCAGTTGGCCTTTGGAAGGTGCTTGTAGCTAGTATTCTTAGGCCTACACATACTTTGGTATCCACTGGGGTGGGTTCCCCTCTGCTAGTTCTGTGTGTCAGGTGTGTCTGGCACAGCTCAACAATTTTCTGGCACAGCTCAACAATTTTCTATAGGAGGTCCCTGTCCACCCTATAGCACTCCACTATCTCCAGCTCATGTAGCCCCTGGTAGGTTACCCTGGGTCTGTACACTCTTTTCCGTCTCCTCACTGTGGGTTGGTCAACAGCATTCTCATCCTCAGCACCTCCAGTCTCTTCCACATGTTGATGTATGATAGCTATTGCAGTCCCTATCATTTTGTTGTATTGTTTGTTAAAATTCCCCCATTTGTATACACCGGTGGTGTAGAGTATGTGGGCAAAACCAGGGGGAAATGTGTTTGCATAGTTTATAGTAATGTTCTGGGCTGGGCTGGTCTGCTGCCTGTGTAATTGTGATTCTGATACATTCCACCTGCCAGCTATTCTATTTCTCCCTGATTACCTTCCTAATGCTGCTTTCCCTTACCACTGCCTTCCTGTTTAAGCCTGGGGGTGTGCCGCACAAACATGGTGCTCAAATGTGCACAAAGCTGCTATATCCTGGTTTACTTTTTTTTTCCCCCTTTAAAACCTGGTGCATGGTGCACACACCCGCTTAGGCAATGTAAAGAATGCTATGCAGCCTCAGACACACCCCCTTGCTTAGCTCTGCTAAGCTAAGGGCAAACCCGAGCCACAGGGCTCCAATCCACTTACAGTATGTCTGACACACACCCCTATGATGTCAGCTAACTCCTAGGCTTGCACCAAGCTATTCCTGCTCTTACACTGTTGGGTGCTGACTAGCATTGAGGGGAAATCTGGGATTCAGTATCATTCCCCTCATTTGCATAGGATTGCCTGCTGATGCATGGTTACAGGTCCCACACTGAGCCTTCCCCCCTTAGCAACCACTATTCACTGGCCATGTTGTCTTCTGCCTGCCATTGAGTATAATGGCAAAATAGTGATTTGGGTTAGAATGCTTATTTTAGTTTTTTTTTATTTTTCACTCAATCCCATTTGCATGCCTCTGCCCTATGCTTAAATAGCCGAAATTAGCTAAAAAAAAAATAAAAGTTTTTTTTTTTGCAACTGTTTTCCATGCCAGTGACCATATAGCTGGCCATTGGCATGCTTTCAACATAATATCCACCCTTTATTTGGAGCTGTCATGGCTCCATTTTGTAGTTTGCAGAAATGTACTTGGTTACTAACCGAGTACATTTCTGCAGATTACACTAGTCCTGCACGGCTGGCTGCCAGCTTCCTGGATTGCAAATTCACCTCATTTGCATGGATTTCACCTGCAAATGGGGTAATTTGCATACAGGAGCTGAGTCCATGCAGGACTAGTGCGGGAGCTCTTGTGCAAGTCCATGCAGCTTATTCCTGGATCACACGGCAGACATATTGACTGCTGGAGCTCATGCACACCATACAGGGCTTACTGAATCCGGGGGTTTGTTACAGTTAAAAAGTTAGGGAAAAATCTTTTTTAACTAAAATCTGAGGATTGTAGTGCTGTGTGCAGGTAGGGTATAAACTGTAGCAACTGTTTGCTACATTTGAAGCAAGCAGTTTGCAACAATTTATAAGAAGATGTTATTTATTTATTTATTTTTAAGTGAAACATGAATGTCGTAGCACTCCATGCAGGCAGGATATAAACTGTAGCAAGTGTTTGCTACAGTTTACAAGAAATAATTGTTATTTATTTATTTTAATAAAAGAGGAGGGTTAGGGGCAGGGCACAGAAACAGAACCTCATAAGGAACAAGGGTGTGTGTGTTTTGCTTCTCACCACCTGGTTGGTGGCAATAGAATGAACATCATTGAAGGCTCTGAAATGAAGTGCTAGAGATTTTACTGGAATAAATGTTAGACACCTGGCCTGGTGTTTTGTGTTTTGTTCTATTGTGCTTGCTGCTGCTGTTGTTCCAGAATTAACATCCTTTTTATTATTATTTATTTATTTATTTATATATATTTTTTTTGCTGTTCACCTGAAGACTTGAGGGGGTGGGGCACTGGTTTGTGGGACCTCCACAGGATGCTTGCTGAGCCAGCTATGCTTCAGATATCATAGGTATAACACAGGGAACTATCAGAGGTGTAACACATAGAACAATCAGAGGTGTAACATAGGGAATATCAGAAGAGTAGCACAGAGAAGTATCAGAGGTATAACACAGAGAACTATCAGAGGTATAACACAGAGAACTATCAGAGGTGTAACACAGAGAATATTATAGGTATAACACAGAGAACTATCATAGGTATAACAGAGAGCCATCAGATGTGTAACATAGATAACTATCAGAGGTGCAACATACAGAATATCAGAGGTGTAACACAGAGAATATTATAGGTATAACACAGAGAACTATCAGAGGTATAACAGAGAGCCATCAGATGTGTAACACAGATAACTATCAGAGGTGCAACATACAGAATATCAGAGGTGTAATACAGAGAACTATTAGAGATGTAGCACAGAGAACTATCAGAGGTGTAACACAGAGAACTGTCAGAGGTATAACACAGAGAATTATCAGAGGTATAACACAGAGAACCATCAGATGTGTAACACAGAGAACTATCAGAGGTGCAACATACAGAATATCAGAGATGTAATACAGAGAACTATTAGAGATGTAGCACAGAGAACTATCAGAGGTGTAACACAGAGAACTATCAGAGGTGTAACACAGAGAACCATCAGATGTGTAACACAGAGAACTATCAGAGGTGCAACATACAGAATATCAGAGATGTAATACAGAGAACTATTAGAGATGTAGCACAGAGAACTATCAGAGGTGTAACACAAAGAACTAGCAGAGGTATAACACAGAGAACTATCAGAGGTGTAACACAGAGAATATTATAGGTATAACACAGAGAACTATCAGAGGTATAACAGAGAACCATCAGATGTGTAACACAGAGAACTATCAGAGGTGCAACATACAGAATATCAGAGATGTAATACAGAGAACTATTAGAGATGTAGCACAGAGAACTATCAGAGGTGTAACACAGAAAACTGTCAGAGGTATAACACAGAGAACCATCAGATGTGTAACACAGAGAACTATCAGAGGTGTAACATACAGAATATCAGAGGTGTAACACAGAGAACTATCAGAGGTGTAACACTGAGAACTATCAGAGGTATAACACAGAGAACTATCAGAGGTGTAACACAGAGAATATTATAGATATAACACAGAGAACTATCAGAGGTATAACACAGAGAACCATCAGATGTGTAACACAGAGAACTATCAGAGGTGTAACATACAGAATATCAGAGGTGTAATACAGAGAACTATCAGAGGTGTAACATAGGGAATATCAGAAGTGTAACACAGAGAACTATCAGAGGTGTAACACAGAGAACTCTCAGAGGTGTAGCATAGGGAATATCAGAAGCGCAACACAGAACTATCAGAGGTATAATACAGAGAACTATCAGAGGTGTAACACAAAGAATATCATAGGTTCAACACAGAGACTTATCATAGGTATAACACAGAGAACCGTAAAAGGTGTAACACAGAGAACTATCAGAGGTGTAACATACAGAATACCAGAGGTATAATACAGAGAACTATCAGAGGTATAACACAGAGAACTATCAGAGGTATAATACAGAGAACTATCAGAGGTGTAACACAGAGAATATCATAGGTTTAGTACAAAGAATTATCATAGGTATAACACATAGAACCATCAGCGGTGTAACAGAAAACTATCAGCGGTGTAACATACAGAATATCAGAGGTGTAATGCATAGAACTATCAGAGGTGTAACACAGAGAACTATCAGAGGTGTAATATACAGAATATCAGAGGTGTAATACAGAGAATTATCAGAGGTGTAACACGGAGAACTATCAGAGATGTAACACAGAGAGCTATCAGAGGTATAACACAGGGAACTATCAGAGGTGTAACATGGAGAACTATCAGAGGTGTAACACAGAGAACTATCACCCCAATGTATCCTAGACTGATTATCAAAGCTGCATTAAAGATCTGCCTTAGTGTCCAAAAAAAGCTGTAAACAGTATCTGGCAAGACTGGCGAGAAGTAGAGTTCAAAGTCCACACTTCAGCTAAAAGAGAGCAAATGCCCAAACCCAAATTCTGATGAGAACAATGACACGCAGTACTGCTTCACATCTGTAGCTTACAATGAAGTTTATTCACATAGAGCATCAGGCATACCCTGAATCAACAGATTGTCTAGGTATCCTCAAGTAAAAAAGTAATGACCAACCACCGCAATTTCAATAGAGGGGTGTTTGTTAGCAGCAGATGAGATGATTTCTGAGTTTCTACTGTAATATACGGGTCAACCACTATGAATCAAATACAAAATAAAAACACAAAAATAGAATAGGTCATTTGTGAGGAAACATCACTGGATGCCTTTGAAGGAAGACTGCAGCCTTAGATGTGGGCATGTGGCCACATGTTTGAGATAAGGATTAGCAAAAGGTAATAATAATAATAATAATAATAATAATACAAATAATAATAATAATAGTATAAAACGTGATAATAGGGATAGTCTGTTTTGCAAGGAGGATGATTTTGTTGCTCATTCTAGCTTGAACCAGGTGTTTTATTACAAGAACAAAGATGGCAGTTGGCACAGAGGGTTAAAGCTGTGAGCTGTAGCTCCTGTGATACAGGTTTTTTTCTCTTTGTAGTCCTCATTTGCCTTCTGTATGACCTTGAGCAAGTAATTTATCCAGACATTGCTCCAGGTAACTCCCGAAAAGGGACTGTGTAATCTGTGAGGCTACCTAGTTAACAAACGGATGAAATTATTATTATTATTACTATTATTACTGTAGTACCAGGGCATGGGGTAACATGCTATAAATGTAGAAGGTAAAGTCCAAGAAAGATTTAATGAGCCAGCTCTTAAAGAGCACTTGTTATTTATCAATTTCCCTTTGTTGACTGAGTAGGTTTCCTCTAAGCCTATAGGCTACAGCTTATTTTCAGCGAAGATCTATTGTGATATTCATGCTTATTGGGAGAAATTTAGCCACCAGCTTATGATGTGATCCAGCAAATGTACCAGTAAAGACATTAGCTATTAGTTATGTGACAGAACAATGATGTGGATAAAGACATTTTAGCAAATGTAATCAATAATCATATATTAAAGGAAATTTGCATGTATGTATAAGAGCAGGTAATCTAACCTGTTAATGCTTTGAACTGTAAATCATGAAAATGAGCTATCAACACCATTATGTTTTATATGGCTGCAAAATAACAAAGCAAAAATGGAACTCTTACTCTTTTATGGCAGCAGGTATTATGACATTGTGTCATATGTCCATGCATTTCAAAATAGTTATTCAGCACATTTTACTAAATTTCATGATAAAATACAATATTTCGTGCAGTGGGAAAAATGCCAGAAATATAAAGGTAGACCATTTTTAAAACTCACAAAACGTAAGTGCACTCCATTGTTTATAAGACAAAGCTGTAATGGTGTGCACCTACTTCTTAACATATCTTGCAATGGACACCATAGACAAGGACTGTTTTAATGAATATCTCAGCAGCCTACTTAATAAATCATAAAGCAGCTTTCTACTATTACAGCTTAAGAAAGACTTGTGCTAGCCTTAATGTTTTCAGTGTCTCATTTTCCATTTCTGAAAGTGAAGACAATTAAATGTGAAAAAATCCCGCTATATTTAAATTAGAACTTACCAGTTACATCTCAACAAATGGGCAGCAGTCCTGGATGTGAAGTTTACAGTGCCCCATTAATGTTTCAGAAAATGCAGAAAAATGGAAAACTGTCAGGGAAGATGGACTGTTTCTTCTATAATTTTCATTATTTATAGAAATTGTTACAATGGGAAAGTAATGAGAGAGAGGCAATGGTGATTTACTCAATTCAGACTCTTTACAGCAACTGACCTGAGTTACAGGCGAGACCATAAATTCATTTATATCTATATACATTTCTTAAAGCTGTAGTATGCATGTAATCTATACCACCCATTTTATAGACTGATGTACAGCTATATGCAATAACAAATATTTTGATGTAATTATTTACAATAGCTCCAAAGTGCATTCATTCATCTATAGACCAAACTCAATAGTATACTACAGAGTCTATACTACACCATATTATACTATACTATACTATACTATACTATACTACACTATACTACACTATACTACACTACACTATGTTACACTATGGTGGATTGCTGAACTACACTAGCATAGCACTGACAATTACAGTGATGAACACTGCATTAATATCTAAGTTTCTTTTACTCCTTGGAATCTTCCTGTGTCCAGTACATTTGATATGCAATATCATTAAATCTCACAAATTTCCTTACTGACATTCAAATCTGGATACAAGTGACTCACTTTTTTGGGTAGTTGCCCTGATTTTTTCCTTGGCTCTCCATGGAGATTCATGCCAGTCATATACTCTTCTAACCACTCTGATATGATTTCTTGAGGTTCAGTGTATTTCAGGTTTATCTTAACCTATTTTAATAGCATTATGATTCATCATTCTCTCAGTGTTGTTCATACACTAACCTCATCTGTTCTATAATCCCCTTCTTTTTGTAGGCACATTTGACTCTGTACTGTACAGATTTCTTGTGTTTCTTCTTGACTTGTATACATTTTCCTTAAACATTGTAGGATTTAAGTTTGGGTATCTGTCCCAGTACAACAGCTTCAGACTGGCCTTCATGCATGTCGACGTTCATCTGCAACACATATAACAAGAAGGCTGGAGTTTTTGTCTAGATGCTTTAATACATAGAAAACACATCAGGATGGATATCAGCATCATAAAATATGAACAAACTAGTTAACAGACAGACCTTATATGCATACATGCTTACATCTCAACTGCTTACTACAAAATGGCAGTCAGGCTCATACGTGTTCAGTATTTATGCACTTCACTTCTGTGGCTCTGCAAGACAGGGGCACAGGAAAATAAGTTTCTTGGGTGGCGAAAGCCAGGGTACATTTTTGGTTAGGCTTATATAGGCCCTAGGGCCCATAGCCTAGTACCTACCTATGAACTTGTGCAAGCCCTTGGATAGCTTCTTAAAAGTATATACACACATATTGTTCAACAATGCACATTTATTGGCATTTTTTTTTTACTTTTTATGTGTCTTCCTTCTCCAAAACTGCAAAGGGTTTAGCATGATGGTTGTAACAATCCTGTTTGTTCTCAATGTTAAGCAAAATAACTTTGATTCTTTGACAATAATAAAGTTGTAGCCACTGGAAGATGTACTTATTAGCCTTTTGTATCCATGAAAAGCTGTGCAGACGATAATGTAACACCTTTCTGGTATGTTTCTATAGTACTAGTAACAAGGTTCTTTCTCAGTTGTACTCTTTTTCATGAGATTTTTCAATGTCTGATTCATTTATTCACTCTGTAGATTTCTTAGAATAGTATTAATGTGTCAGAGTTTCTACACATTTGCACAATTTTTAAAATGTTGAGTTGCAAATGTCTTGTATTCCACAAGTATGCTTACACTAAAACATTTCTTTCAACTTAACCACTTAATGAATATTTTGAGTAATAGTTTACATATATCAAGTAATGGACCAACCCATTTTCTCTGAAGAGAAGCAGATCTGTACCAGCGTAACTCTATGGCAGATTAGGTATCTCAGGAGATATTGTCTCTTCTCGAGGATTCTGATTGTGGCTTATACTCCACACTTCACAATTTTGCATTGTTTTCTCAATTTGTCATAGCATTCCAGGCCAATACATCACATCTTGTGTTGTTTCCTTACCTTATACTTTACAATTCCCAAGTGAGACTAATATAGTTCTCTAGCATTGATTCTTTATTGCACTTGTAGTATATCTGTATATATTTATGCACTGTTAAAAGTAATCTCCGGCCAAATGTATTTATCTGTCTTCTTGCATACATTTTTAAAATTCCTTTACTTTTTCTTTACACAATATATAAATTAAATTCTCTAGGTCTTCATTCAACAAATCTTCTGTTTGTTGGTTCAAAACGTCTCTATGCAGTTGCTTACCAAGTGACTCCTCCAGGCATTTCTGCAGTTACATCCTACTGACACCTCCAGATGTCACATATTGCTTACTCATATTTGTATTAATAATTCCAAAATAATGCTACATACAAGGTATTAGAAAATTTCATAAACTTACAAAATGGCAAACACAAATGAGTTGATATTTCCGCTCTGTCTCAATGAGATAAAGAGATATTGAATATTATTTCTATACTATTTATTTGTATTGTAATAATTTTCATATTTCTCTAAATATCACAGCAATCAAGTGACACACATAGAACTGATGTAAATGCTGCTGGCAGAGTATGTATTGATCAAATGGTTATTGAAATATCTTAAGGTGTTTATACGATATAACAAAATTAATATTTACTGTGGTTATTTTAGCTTATAAAATCCAATTTAAGTAATAGAATTGAATAAATGCAACATTTGTAAAGGTTACTTCTAGATGAATAGTTTTCCATTCACAGTTTTTCAGTAGTACTTATGGTTCTAAAGATATGAACATTTGTTTGAACTGTGAGGCAATTAATTTTTTAAAAGTTTAAGGCCATGCCCACTGGAAGTTAGAGTACAAATTCCAAAGAGCTCAACTGGAGGAAATGAGCTGCCAAGTCAGATTAAGTAACATTCTTTGTAGACCTGGTGATGTCTTATTCCATTCCTCTTATCTGTCCTGATTTTTGCAGAATGTCAGGATTTTTGCCTCATATTTTTGTCTGTTCATCATACATTTTGTGTTTTTTTTTTTGGTGACTCATTAAGGACTGAAGTCACTAAATGACAAACATTTGAGTTTCAGACTTTACATCTTTCAGAAAATGCATGAAAATACAAAATGTGCTATTCTGGCAGCTTTCTAAATTTATAAGAGCAATAATTAAAATCTGTCCCTAATTATGTGCCTTTGTTCTCCCACTGTTTTTAGCTTTGACAAGATTTTTTGTTTTAGGAGGTTGAGAGGTATGCCTTATACAAGTATTTTTTATGTAAATGTAAATGTTCAGAAACATTTGTTTTACCAGTTCTAGTTTCACACATCTTAAGCAACCCAATATAGCTGGTTCACTGAGAGTCTAATCTGAAGCACAACATGAAACAAAACTTCTGTATTCACATGCCAATAAAATGTGCCTCATAAGATTCAGTATATGACATAAGTACATCAGAAAAGTACACACTGATTTGTTCATATTGTCTTAAAACTTCAAACCTTTAAATGTAGATCCTGTCAAGATGGAATACGCAACCTCCGTGTCTAGATCAAAATCAATAATTGTTACATTTATTGTTTCAGTCCAGCAACTGCCTTCATTACAGCATTGCTTTCTGCCAGTCTGTACTTCCTAATGTCTCTGCATTTAGAATGAACCCTGGGGGACATTGCTAGTGACAGGACTTTGGAGGAGGTAGATCTACCCACTCTAAATTCCAGGGTTCTATTTGTGAGCCAGATTGCTACCCAATAAGTGACATAAGGATTTGAATTTAGCTAAGAGAGTTTATGATACCAGAGTGCAGAATGGTGTTGAATGCTTTTGCAAGGTTTAGGTATGTGGTGTGCACTGATTTGCCTCTAAAATACATCAACTAGTTTAACTAGGCAGGATCTGGCCTTGATGAATATGAACTGGCTTGGGTCAAGAGTATGCAATTTACCAAGTCTTCCAAGATGGCTGCACACTGATCAGCAGCTTAATTTCAGCTCTCCCAGAGAAAAAGGGGTGCCGTTGAAACTGTTGCTTGAGTACAATTCAGTTACTAGTAAGTACACTGCTTGGATTCTAATAAATAAGACATTTAGAGAACTTGAAACAAAATCAGCCAGAAAAAGTGAAGAGGAGACACTGTCTGGGAAGGATTCTGCAGCTCTTCAGCAAAAGAAATAGTTTATGCTTCAGCTTTAGTTCAAGAGATGGCTTCCAGTAATTTAAAGGGAAAAAAACAAATCAAATGTACCCAGATGTGATTAAAATAAATGAAATACTGAAGGAATATATCAACTCAAATAAAAGGAGGGAAAATGGAAGAAGCTTTAACTAGCTATTCAGATGAACTGATAAAGCTGCAAAAATCAGAGGATGAAGTGAAAAAAAGGCTGCCTGAGTATGAGGCTTCTCAAGTAGAATTGTTTCAAAATAGTAGAATTAGAAGACAGAGCACACAGAGAAAACCTGTGATATTCTGTGTACCAGAGAAACTGGAAGGAATAGACTGTACTCATTTTATGAAAACACACATAAGCAACTGGAGTGGTGTTCCACAGAATATTTTTTTAATTGAAAGGGCACATCAAGTATATGCTTTAAAACTGGTCATGAGAAAGCAGCCAAGACCTATAATAGTAAAGATACTATCATACCAGCAGAATCCTGGCAGGACTGTGGCAGAAGGGAAATTATTAAACATTGGAGACACCAGAGTATTAAAAAAAATAGTCACTGTACACCAGGCAGAAGAGATCAAATTTCCTCCAGCTGTCAGGAAATGTCAAGAGGCAGGTATGCTGATTACCTTTACATGGAGACAAGCTGTTTGTAGTTGCAAACAATTAATCTTGACACTTCTGAGCATTCTTTGCTGAGAGAATGCAAAATTTAAAAATACAATGACAAGCAATTCAGTGAAAAATAAAGACTGAAATTATGGGAGTGAATATGATATGATAGTAGCCTCCACAGTAACCTTAATTCTTTAATGTATTTATTAGAACTGTGCATAATCCAGTATTGTTTAAAAGTAGCTAGTACACTTTTTTCTTAGGGCTAAAAGTTATTTTTTAATCATAGGATCATAGAAGGTTACTAGACTAACAGCCCCAGGGCCATTACAAGCCTAGCCAAGTACAATCCCTGTTACCAAGGGTGTCTGGTTCAAGCAGACACTAACATCAGCACCTGTCCAAAAGGGACACAAGTAGAATCCTGGGGTTAATTTCTGGTTACCCATCCAATTGTCCAAATTACACTTAAATGGAGTCAATGAGGACCTTTGTTTAACATGTATAGGAAGCTTGTTCCAAAGGTGGGGGCAACCCTGTGAGACAAATCTCTCTCCAAAAGCTTTTGTTGATGTCACATACCAGGTTAAGATCCTTTGGGCGAATGACCTGTGTGCCATTTGATATGTGAATGTGCAGCAAAGCTGGATCAGAGATTGCTCTATATGCAAGGCACAGGTTGCCTCTGAGCAGTCTGTATGACAGAGTAAAGTGACAATGATTTCAGCCTATCCACATAAGACATATCTTGAAGACCCTGCATTTTCTTTGTAAAGTACCTTTGTGGTCTCGCCGATCTCTGCATGTGTTTGGAAAGGAACATACCAAAGGCAGTATTGTACCCTATTACTGGCCCAATCAGGGAAAAGTATCGGGGGGTTATACCCTCTTTGTGGGGGAGGAAATGCCCTTACTTATGAGGTGACCAATATAAAATGCTCATCTTACCACTGTGGAGACATGGTGATCAAAGTTAAGATTGCTGTCGACCTATGTGCCCTGATCACTCACCACTGACTGTGTGCTTAGGGTATTGCTATTGATGTAGTAGTTTGCAGGAACATCACCCTTGCAAAGGGATGATAATGCATTTTTTTGCATTAAGTTTAAGACCATGCCTTTGGCAGCAGTCATTAGTCTGTGCAAGACCTCCTTGAAGGAGGAAAGATTGCTACCAGTTTGCAGTCATCAGCAAACTTTGTCAGCCACAGTCCTTTACTTTTAGCCTGTACTTCAGAGAAGTATATTTTGAACAGTAGGGATTCCAGAGATAATCCCTGTGGAGCACCGCTGGTTACAGGTCCTCTGGAGGAGGTGACGTTCCCTATTTTGGCAGTATGCATTCTATCAGTGAGCCAGTTTGCAACCCACCTGACAACATATGGGTTGATACCCAGCTGGGTTAGTTTATCAATGATGCCTGAGTGGGGGATTGTGTCAAAGGTTTTGGCTAAGTCTAGGTAGGTCATATGCGCAGAATTGCCCTTGTCTAGGGCTTTGGTGACTGTCTCAAGAAAGTCCACCAAGTTTAACAGGCATGGTCTCCCCTTGACAAAGCCAAACTGTGTGGAGTTGAGCATTTGGAGATTTTCTGTATGTTTGTTAATAAGGTCCGTGATGATTCATTACATGGCCTTGGAGACGAGGCTGGTCAGGTTAATGGGTCTATAGCTCCTGGGGTCTGTGGATGCATGCCCTTTGTGCAAAGGGGTGATGGCAGTTTTCCATTATGCTGGGATGAAGCCAGTGCTTAGGCTGTGATTGAAAAGCATGTCCAAGGGTGATGCTAATTCCTGTTTTAATCAGTGTAGAACACAGCCCTAGATGTTGTCTCACCCCACAGAGGCTGTATGTTTGGTCTTGGTGAGGGCATTTAAGACCTGCTCCTTGGAGATACTAGGTGGGGGACAGGCATTAGAGATGCTTTAGGATATATGTGGTGGGGACAGGGGAGTGAAATTTACACTGAACCTGTCAGTCAGCAGGTTTGCTATAGCCACAGATTCTGTATATGTAATACCATTAACTATGAGTTCAGCACAAATCTGGGTCTTACACTTGAGGTTATGGATGTAACTAAAGAAAACCTTGTGGTTATCTTTAGTTAGGGAAGCTAATTTGGATTCAGAGTTAGCTTTGGAGGACTTCACTAGGGGTCTTATTTGATTGTGTAAGTTGAGGAGGAAGTGTTTCCAGTTTTGAGACCGTTCCTTCCTACTCTAAGACAGCAATTTCTTTCTCCTATTGTATAGCCTATTAATGGCAGTTGTCCAACAGGCAGGCTTGTTTTCCCTTGAAAATCATATTTGGTTCTATCAGGTACAGCAGAGTCAATACAATTGTACTGGTACTCGTACAAAGCATTGGTGTATAACTCAGCATAAGTGTCGGTTCCTTCAGTGGGGAGGGGCTATAAGCTATTTATGTTGTCATGTAAGAGGTTGTAATTGGTCTTAGAGAAGTTTTTTAGTCTAGTTGTTGCTGGAGAGGTGGTTGTGTTATAGTTACTTCTAGCAAGACTGATTTGTGATCAAGATCTCACCACCAGGGATGCAGCGGTCTCCCATGTTGGTGAGCACCAAATCTAGGATGATTGAGCCCCTTGTCGGTTTGTCAACCAGCTGATCCAGGGCACTGGAGTTAACAAAATCCAGGAACCTTTGGGTAAGTGAGTTAGAACATGTATAATTTACCCAGTCAATGGATGGGTAATTAAAGTCACCCAAAACCAGGGTATTTGGTTGTATTTTGATTGTCTCAAGTAAATCTAAGTAGGCTGTGTGGATGTACTAATTCATGGAGGGGGTCCTATAACTGTCAATGACCTGAAGAGGGGGGTCTTACCTACAGTTGATTACATCTGAAGTAATTCAAGGAAATCATGTTGTTTAACAACTCTAGAGGTGTATTTATCTTTAATGAATATTGATAACCACCTCCTTCAGTTCTCACACCTTCAGTTTGTGGTCTGAATGTGTGTAAAGAAATGTAACCTGGTATAGCTGGGGTGCTCACCACAGCATTAAAACAGGACTCAGTGACTGCACAAATGTCAGTATCTTCCAAGGTGAGGACTGCTTCCACTGATTGCAGTTTCTGGTTTATATTCCTAACATTTAGCAGCATAACCTTGAGGTTGTTTTTAAAGGGTATTTTTACATTGGGAATTTTGTTCTTATGACATTGCCTATAAAAGGCACTGTGGGGGGTGGCAACAGCCTTAGCTAGTAATCGAACTCCCAGTGGTGACTGATGAAGACCATCTCTGGCAAAGCATCAAAGTCTTCCAACCATGTCATCTCAGGCTGACAGATACAGGATCCCCTTTGAATGACCCCAGAAACTAAGCCAATTGTTGAAGTCAATCATTTCTTGTTTGTATTGAAGTATCATCCTAGGAGAAGGTAAAATGCTGCTTAAGACTAGGGACATACCAACCTGAGACACATAATCAGAGAGCTCTGTCATGTCTCTCTTCATATAGTCCAGTGAGGTCCATCTCAAGTCATTCACACCAACATGGACTATGACTGAGTCATAACAGTGCCTGTTGTTGAGAGACTTGAGTGCATTTGTGATGTTGCAGATCATGATACCCAACAGACAGCTGACCATGACTTTTTCTTATCCAACCTGGTGAGAGGGACATCTGTGTGTATCACAACTAAGTTGCTTATGACTAAGATGTTTGTTTTTAACTTGCGCCTTAGGGGCTTGCTTGGTGAGACACTGCTGTGTGATATATTATGTGCACTATGTTCTGCAGAGGATGTATTATGGAATTGTGCTTGTGTTTATGTTTGGGAGATCTCTGATGTTTAGGTAAGCTTCTGGTAACGACCTTCACATATGTAGGTTTATGTGTTGTTGGTTTGGTAGGCGCTGGAGGTGAGGTGTACATGCTGATGACCCGCTTAGTATCAGATGAACTGATGTGTGAGCAAGAGAGCTTGGGTTCTAGGTTCTTGATATAGATGCATCTCTCACATAATGAATTTGGGTGGACTAGAAGTGGGTTTATGAAAGTATATATGCTGTTTTTTGATATCAGGGATGTGAATAGCAATAAGAAAAGAGCAGACTGCAGTCACTGTAAGTGGAAACACAGGCTGTAACATGTACTTTATTATGGGTAATTTTAGATTATGTCTGTGAGTGCAGCTGTTGATTTGAGACAGTTGTTCCTATCTGGAGGATTAAACATAATTTATTAAAAGCATATATAGTTTTGTGCATTTGTTCTGTGTTAGATGATTGAGGTGCTCTGAAAATGCATTTAATTTTTTTCTGAGAGTTTTCATTAAATCAAAAAGTCTTGAAAAATACGAAATAGGTTCAACTGGAGATGAGAAGAAACAACTGTATAAAAGATCAGCTTGCCAAACATTAGTGTGTACATGTAAGACAAATGTTGGAAATACGAATAAAAAAACTCTTTGTGTATAATAAGTGGGAACAATAACATTTGATCATAATGGCTACTCTTATCCATAGTATCTTGGAATGTAAATGGCCTTACAGGTACAGACAAAAGGAAAGAGTATTGAATTACATTAAGAAATGCAGAGTGCAAATAGCAATGAAGAAGACACATTTGGAAAGAAGGGAGCATATTTGTTTGTCAAAGAAATGATTTCAGAATGGATATTCAACAGAATATCAGGGACAAAGGAAAAGGGGAGTAATAATCATGGCTATTGGCAAGAGAGGATGATTATACTGGCGTGCATTTATATTCCACAAAAAACTGCTATTATGGAGCTTAATACATTTTTGGGAGAAATAATCAACTTTCAGATGGGAATATTACTTACAGATTGGGATTGGAAATTGATTTTCAATAATGAGCATATACCAGGTGAACCTAGAATGGAAAATATAACAAGAGGATAGATTTCTGAATAAATTTATGAAAATATTTGGTATAGAAGATGTGAATTCAGTAGATGAAAGAATTTACATACTATTCTCCAAGGTACAATAAATGGGCTAAACTGGATAGAAATTATATTTCACAGGAGCATGTGTATTGAACCTTTCAACATACATCCATTAACACATCATGCACCAATAAAAAATAAAATAAAAAATGCAGGGTTATGAAGTGAAAATGAGACACTACTGCTTTCCCATCTCCTGTTAAAAAGAAAGAAACTTCATGAATGCATGGTGGAAATTATTTGAGCGTTATTAGAGAAGACAGAATTTTTTTCAGAAGAAATAGCTAATGAGTGGGATAAAATAAAATAGGTTTTAAAATAGGGTAGAAATATAAGCAAAAGATATATGGTTAAGAAGTAACAGGAATTATTCATAGGGTGTGGCAAATGTTTAACTCTTACAGAATAAGATGCATCTCACAAAACAAGAAGAGGAGGAAGTGCAAAGTATTAAAGAGAAAATAGGGGAATATTTGGTTAACTATTTATTATAACTACAGAACACAAAAAACGTTTAGCACAGTGACTTAGACAACAGAAAGTAGAAAGGGTCATTTCTAAACCTAGGGAGCCTATGACAAGGAAAATAAACAAAGATCTATAGCAATATTACATAAATTCAAAAATTTTATGAAAATTTGTATAAAGTAAAGGAATGTGGAAACCAAGAAAAAAATATTTATGGAGGCCTTAATTATGCCAAGATTAGAAAAAGACAAGGCTCAACAAATAACAGTTAAAATAGGAATAGATGAGATAAAAACAGTGATGTATAATCAATCTGGAGGTAAGTCTCCAGAAACATATTGTATTCCCAGGGAAGTTTGGAAGTTAGGAGGGAAGAAAGTGATAACAACCTGGAAGTTTTGTTGATTAGTGTTTTAAAAGGAGTGAAAGTGATAGCATCTTGGAAGAAAGCTTTAGTTGCTGCATTACCCAATAAAGGGAAATACCCATAAGATCCAACCACATATAGACAATTTTCAATTTTAAATTGTGATTATAAAGCATTTAGGTCTACACTAGTTAGAAGAAGAGCAAAGGTGTTGCCAAAGTTAATAAATATGGATCCATGTGTTTTTTTAGGGGGAGAGGAAACATTTGACAACATTAATAGAATAATGATGATCCAGTGTGAAGCAGAATGTAAGAACATCCAACCTTGTTGGTAGGTCTTGATGCAGAGAAAGTATTCAACAGAGTAAGCTAGGATTTTATCAGTAGTGCATTGGAGTTATTTGCATTCCCAGGTAGGATAATAAGCTTAATAAGGAGGGTATATGAAAGATCTGAGGCAAGAATTAAAGTGGGAGGGTTCATCTCATAAATTCAGCTTGAATAGACAAACCAAGGATATGACTGATAGGTTAATCAAGACAACTTGGCTTTATTTGTAGATATTATTTTGCACTCCATAAATCCAGAAAAGAACATCTTGGTGTTTTGGAACATTTTGAGACAGTTTCAAGTCTTTTCAGGATATAAATTTAATGAAGATAAAACAAACAATACAGCTGCAAATTATGTACCCATTCATGACTTGGTTCAGCAATACCCATACTTATGGGGACATGATAAGATGAGGTATTTAGGAGTATGGATTAAAAGGCTTCTGAGATGGCAGTTAAGGATATGTGGGAAGAGAATAAACAAAAAATAAGTAATGTTGAAAGGTTGGGGCAAAGAAGGCAGTCAACCCAGGCACTGGCTTAGAGAGGGCACAAATCAGCTAACATAATGCTGATAAAATGTTTAGTTTATTTTATTTATTTTTTTAATTTACATTAATGGAAATGCTGTATTCCTTGCTGCTCCCTGCCATCTTTAGGTGTCACCTATGTGGGAATCTGCTCATCCTGTTTTACATAAGGGATAAGCCTCAGGCATCACCACAACAGCTTCTAATTGGTAGATGGGTGGAAGGACAAGGTAGATAAAACAGTTACTGTGCTTTATCTTTGACACCCAGAGAGAGAAAGAGAGAGAGAGAGGAGGAGGAGTACTATTCTGTTAATTATTTTTCAAATCAAAAATTGTTATTGTAGGTGGGTGCTTGGCCAAGATTGTGAACTGCTAGCAGCATTATTTTTCTCTGCTTCCTATATTTCAATTCTGAGAGGATTTCTTTCTTAAAAAAACAAATAATATTCAAAGTCGATGGAAATATTAAATAGTAGTCAATATGGAAGTTTATCACAGGAAAAGTCACATTTTACAATATTTTCCTGTCAAACAACAATAAAGGATTTAACTGTATTTTTTTCAGGATGAGTCATTCCAAAACAGCTTCTCAGGAAATGTCAGTCAAAAAAGATTTGCAGTCCATTCTTAACAATATACAAGAACTACCCTTGAAAATGGACAAAGTGGGCTACAAGATGAATGTAGAAAACAGATCGACTTAATGAAGTTGTTAACAGAAACAAACTTTTGATATTAGGTATGGAAGAAGAAATCAGTGTTTAGATGGCATAGTAACAGAAAATGAAAATTATATTGAATTCATGGTTAAACAAAACAGGTTTCTTGAAAAAAATGGATGGCACAGAGGCTAGATAAAAAAGAAATAATGTTAGAATTTATAGCATCCCAGAGAAACATGAAGAGGGCAATATGGCACATTTTCTGACTTCATGGTTACCTAAAACATTAACTCTGCCTGAGGGTCTTTCAGTTGAGATTGAAAGAGCACATAGATCCTTATCTAATGCTTCCTAAAAATATTCTTCTCCTCCTAGATCTGTGATTGTCAACTTTCTCTCTTGTCAAGATAAAGACTAGGTTTTAATCAAATTTGTGTGGGCAAATTATCCTATAAAAATAGAAGACAATATCATCAAATCTGATAATGGCTATCCTTCTTCTGTTATGTCTAAACTAAAGCTTCTGTTTCCTTTTTAAAAAGCTAAAATAACTCTAACATTAAATCTCATCTTATTTTTCCAGCCAAGATAAGGATTTTTCTATCAGAAGAACAAAACATTTTGTCTCTATGGATGATGCAGTTTCATGCAGACAAAAACATAAAATTCTGGATAATACTGAAGAAATGGACTGGAACATTACTTCTTTCAAGAGGCATGCAACAAGAAATGGTTGGACAACATCAGACAAAAACAAAACAACTTGGAGACATAATTGAAACTTACATTTATCATTAAACTAAACAAATTAATATTAATGCTCTCACTATATACTCTACCTTTGCAAATGCTGCCTTTTAAAGTAAAATCTATGAATACCATACTATGCCTTTCTTTATTAATTTGAAATACTGCCTTTTAAAGTAAATTTATGAGTAATATAGTATACTTTTCTTCCCTCCACACTTTTTATTGATATATTATATATTGCAATGGTGCGTAGGGGAAGTTGCTTAAAAACCTAAAACTTTATTTGTTGTTTATATATACATAATTAATTCATTACTTAGGTACTTAATACATTATGTTATATCTACATATAATACAGTGTTACTTGTTTATCTGTTTATTTGGTCTAGTTACATCATTTTAGTTTATGATTTCTTGACCATTCTAGGAGTGTGGCTGACTGGGTCTTGAGTATCTGAGATAGGATGTCTGTTTGTAGATTGGGAGGTTGTTGCTGATGAGACAAGTGATTTCTCATAATGTGGCTTTGTGTTATGGTTGGGCTTGATTTCAATGTGTGGCTATGCTAATTGATGTGGCTGTGTCTTGATTTGATTAAAATTGCTGATTTGCCTTCTGGGTTTATGGGAGAGGCTATTTGGTAGAAGTGCAGTGTATTTTCTTTTCCTCTTCATTTGGTGGTTGATCTCCATCCACTCTCTAGGACTTTTCCTTTTCTCACCTGTAGATACCTACACCATGAATTTCTTTTACTAACCTTTAACATAACTAACTAAAAAAATATGCATTTCTACATCCTTAGCCACTCCTATCCGCCTACACAATTCTTCTAAGCATATGCTTGCCTCTAACTTTCTGACTCCCTGCTTGACCCTCACACTTTACCTTAATCCAACCTGGGGAAAAGTGTAATCTTTATTTTAGTACTCTATCTAGTGTAGTACATGTTTTATTACTCATACTCCTCTGAAATTATTTAGTATCTAGTACATTTTATTATTGTATCTACCTCTTTTTACTTATTTAGTATTGCTTACTTATTTAATGTATGATTTAGCACTTGCTATTATCTTGTTCATATATAATATCATACTTTCTTGTATTGGAGCTTTTCTCTCTGGGCCTCTGCTGAAAATGGGTTCCTAACCCAGTCGGACTTTCCCGGTAAACAAATGTTTGTGTGCCAGTTATAAAACATGATTTTGTTTAACATTGCTTACCTTTTCCCAACAAGAGGTCATGCTTCTCATCATCATTGCTGATATTAGCTATGGGAATTAGTGTATTAAGTCACAGGTCTAAGGTTATGTGATTGCTGGTCCATTTAAGGAAGAAAGGATTTCTACAGTACCTTTTACTTATTTATATACACTTCAAAGGCAAATTAGTTCAACAGAGCTTCATATTCAGTATTATGGGTTATCGTGAATACCGTTAAATTTAGTAAATTGAGGGAATGTTGATTATGGCAGACTGGGGGAGACATGGCAGGGGCAGGATACTTGCTTATTTGTTTTGGGTTGTCAGATTAGTTGGGAATCAGTTAAAAAGCATGTAACTTACAAACACTCCTTAAGTATCAGAATTATAATAAAGTAGCACTCCCAAGCTGTATTTTCAAAACTTACATGAAATGGAAATAAACTGCACCCAATTACTATAAAAAATAAGCAGAACTGATTATTAAATAACCTGAAAGACTGCATATGAATATTTGGATGAGAAGTAAAATTGAGTGGTTGCAACTATTTAAACATTAACTTCATGTACATTTAGAATTTCTGAACTGTAGTTTTGATGTTTTATTAAGTGCATACTAGTTCATTTTGTTTATACCTACTTAAATAACATTTTAATGAGCAGTTATCCTATAATGCCATATCATGGCAAATCAGATATCCAGATGTTCTTAATGAAAGTCAGAAATTGTTGCATTAGTGATATTTTCCTATCTATTGGATGGTGGTTAAATGCAGTATTAGTTGCAATGTCTTAATATTACCACAATGTATAACAAGCACTTCAACCAAAAATATTTTCGTGTTGTTAATAAGTTGTTCTCATCCCAGTTCAGTTTTTTTTTGGTTTTGGTTTTGACAATGTCTTAATATTCTTGGTGAAATACAAATAGCAAGACATAGTTATATACCACAGATGTAATGATCTATAAGATAATCACCCTGTGTTATGTATTTATTACTTATACTTAAAATTATATGTTATTATCAAACCATCCTATAGAATAATATGTGAGGTATGTGATTGTGTGGACAGGGCATTTGGCTGATTTAGTGACTTGAGGTAGATGAGTGTTTTTTAGTCCAAGTTCCAGTGTGCTCCCTTCTGAGTTTTTGATGCCGATTTGTTTTTTTACTATTAAGTTTAGTGCTGTGCCTGTACATAAGTGTTACATAATCAAATCTGTGTTATTTGTTGTCTTTTAATATCATGGTTTGTAGTTTATGTATGGGGTTTATCTAGTAACTAGAGCTATTAATTTAAAGTTACTGAACAATATAGATAATTGAATATAAGACACAAATACTATTTAGATAGATGCATGCATTTAATCAAATGTATAGTGGCATTTAAAAGGCTATTATAAATTGTATAGGGAGGCTAATGGCTGGTTAAAATTAATATTTTATATACAAAAATGTTTCTTTTGACATAGAATAGTTAATGTTGAAAAAGGTTATTAAGAATAGTAATGGTGTATATATTTCCATTGCAGCTATTTTTATATGTTAAATAATTTAAGGCCAGTTAGACTAATGAAGATTTATCTCTTAATTTTATTTTATTTTTCAATCCATCAGTCTGTTAATTGGACAAGGTCTGTTTAGACAGAGGTTTAGAAGTGTTTCTAGAATATATATAGTTATATTTGAATGAGTAATAATACATTAATTGATTAAAAGTTAGTATCTAGTTGTTATAAGTTACTGAGTCACAGTGACAAAATAGTCTATTATGGTATATATGAAATGATCAATGTGAATTTCACATTTTTGTTTAATTATCATAAAACATTTATTAACTAATCAGTATTAATAAGTTAGTTATGACATAGTTCATGTAGAATCCAGTTGAAGATGCTGTTTTCATATGGAAAGTACTATTAATACATCGTTTAGTAAACCAATTGGGCATCATCAAATCTCCCCCATGGATATGCAATAAGTACTGTTTATGATTTAATAGATATTACCACTATCATGTTCTAACATATGACCTGACTTCATCACTATATAAGTTATAATATTATAAAGGAACTTATATGAAATTTAATTGATAGTAGATATCTACTTTTCAGTATAAATGGTATATATTTATATTAATGGGTCATGATCGCATACTTAAATCATTTAGTTATTTAATCACACACACTATCAATTCATATTCACATAGTAGTTATTATCAAAAGTTCTAGATTATTTTTATAATAGGCAGAACAAAAGATCTATGAATACATTTAGAGATAAAAGATTATATTAAAAATTAATTTATTGCTACTTAGAATAAATGTGTTTTAATATAAATGTTTTGCATTTAAAATTGTAAGTTATTCTAGAAATAATATCACTATCCTACAAAAAAATTGATTTACATATTTTTATGTGTATTTTTAACTATAGTATATTAAATTACATATGGATAATATTATTAATTAAAACTGAATTTGTTTATACTAAAATGGGTACTTATATCTTGTGAAATATAGCTCAGCTTATTGAGGTCTATTCTATTTGTGTTATATAAATATGTTAACACTGTTAACATATTTATAGTGCAAAAATTAGTTATGTATATTTATTTAATAACATATTTTAACTTTAAAGTTTAACTATATTTATTAAATGCTTATTCTCTTTCTTTATAATTCATTATAATGGGAGATATTTAATTTTTATGAAGTAGATGCAATTGTAGTTAGGTCTGTTATTTAAAAACAATATTAGTGGGTAGTTTCAATGGGTTTCTCATCCAACTAGGAATAAAAGCTTCCATGTTGGGTATGGCTATAACCTTTTCAATACCTTGTACATATTAAAATTAATTTTAGTGTTTATGTCTATAACAAGCAATAATGACATCTTATTTTTATTGTCTATAGATGCTTTCTTCTAGGATTTGTACATGATGAAATTATAAACATGTCATTAATGGTTGAAAATATAAAATGTTATAGTTTTTCATACTTTATATAGTATATTTAAAATGTATATCACTGAATGTCAATGGCTTAAACAGTGGTATTAAGAGGGGTAATTTGCTGAAATGCTTAAAGGTGCATAAACCTTATATATTTTTTGCAAGAAACTCATTAAATTAAACACATTCAAAAGTATATACAGTAATTGCAAGTTCACATTTTAAAAGAAAAAGAAGAGATACAGCCATTCTTTGGAAGAATTATTTTTTAATGCCTAAAATAATTGATGTTTATTCAGATACTAGTGGCATGTTATGCATGGTAGTTGTTGAATTAAACAGTAAAATCTACACTCTCATCAATAATTACTAGCAACAAAGATGTAAAATAACTAGAAAATACTCAAGTGTAACAGTTTCTTACATGAAAGGAGATCTTACTATGTCAAGTGATTTCAATTGTATCTTAATGTGTGATGATTTTAGCGCTAGTAACAAGCCAAGAATAATGGTTTCTGCTAAAGCCTTAGCTGGATTTGTTAATACAATGAATCTTACAGACATTGAAGCTTTTATGAAATCTAATTCTTTGAATTATATGCATTATTCATATAGATCTGGTACACAATTTAATATTGATAAAGCTTTTGTTTCAAGTAACCTAATATCTAATATAGAGACAGACACAATAATTCCCTGTCCATTATCAGAGCATAATACAATTATTTTATGCTCATGGCCAAAGCTTGAAATTTAATCCACCATAATAGATTATCAGCAAACACAAAAAGATAGAAGATTTACAGATTTTTTTAATACATTACACAATTTTATGAAAATTACAACAATGGGGACATTTCTAATATTACTTTATGGGATTTATTAAAGGTTCATTTAAATGGCAAAATTAAGCTTGTGATGCATGTAAAAAGAAAGTCTCAGATAAAGAATTATTGACAATACAATCTAAAATTGATAACTTTAACTTCACAAGAAGGTAATAAAAATACAAAGAATTAAAAATCACATATCTCAAAATATATTGAGATCTTAAATTATAAAGTTTCTATTAGTTTAGAAAAAATAAAAACTCAAAACTCGAAACTAGTAACTACTGATGTGAAACAAAACAATCACAACTGTCCCAAATTGTAGATCCAAAAAGCATAGACACAGAATCTTAGTGCTTTCATTCACTTTAATACATGTGAATATCCTCAGAAACAATGAAACCACCACTAAAGACAATTTAAATAATTAGAAAATCACATGATTGATGATGTCATTCATTCAAACCATTTCAACTGTTTTTAAATACAAAATATAAAAAAAATCATAAAAAAATGTTCATTACTCATAAAACATTGTTATTATGTTATAAAAATATATCATTTTTATAATCATAACTAATATAGTTACATTGTAAAAAAACATTTAATATTGATGTAATCATTTAAACCTGGTGCATGATCTGCACCCAAATGTATTTGCCACAAAGATCCTTGCACTCTAACAGTGTCTTGTAATCCCCCATGTATAAGTCCTGACCAACACTATCTATAACAAAAAAAGTGAACTTTTTAAAATCACTACATATGATAGAATGTCTTGCCAAAGCATTGGCTTGTTCTTTTTTCTTTATGGCCAACACGTGTTCATAAATCCTCCTTTTAAGACACCTAATGGTCTACCCAATATAATAAGTGGGGCATGATTCACATTGTGCAATATACACTGCCATCTCACTGTTGCAAGTGAAATAGCCCTTTGACCAAAAGTTTTTTTTTTCTTTTGACCAATCTTGATCGAGGATGTATTACTAATATACCTGCATTGTCTACAATTATTGCAAGAAAAAGTGCCTCTAGTCTGAATGAAACTTTTATTAGTGTTGTTGTAACTATTCCCCTGTTCCAATAAGCTTTTCATGTTTAAGTTTTTCTTAAAAGTAAATTTTGGTTGTGTGTCTATAGCCTTAACCAAATCAATGTTCCCCAACAAGACTTTCCAATTGTCCACTATAATTTCTTTAATGGACCACATCTCGTTGGTGACTGGTAACAGAAAGGCACAATGAAAACCATTGTTCTCTAAATCACTTCTCCCATTCCTAACATTTAATGCCACAGTCTGAATTTGACCTTTCAAAATGGGACATGCACTTCCATTTCTCAACAGAACAACTTCTTTTTCTGTTTTCTCAAGCCACATTTTGTCATACCTTCTTGCCATGAAAAGTAACCTCAAACTTTTCAATTCCAATGAAAAAGTGATGTCCTTTAGAAAAACAAATTACAATCTTATTCTTTACACCCTTAAAATGTATATAAGTTAGTAAATAGATCTAAGAAATTAATAAATCTAATTGTATCAATCACTTGTCAATATAGAAAAAAATAAAATGTTACTGATATAGTAGATATTTTAAAATGCTTTAGGAAATATTACTAAGATATAAACACAACTAATAATTTCTCAGAATGAAGAAACAGTCAATGAATTCTTAAAAGAAAACATTTATTATAGATTAATGAAATAAATAAAGAAAATAGAAAAAAATCTGTATATCAGAAATTAAAAAACAAATTAAAAATATAAAAAATAATAATAAGGCTCCTGGTAATGATAGTATTATTCTCAAATTATAAAAAAGAAATGCCTGTTGACTTACTGTTTTATTAAAAGTTTTTCTAGAAGTTAAAACTGCATCCAATTTTCCACTTTCTTGGAAATGTACTTTAATTTCTCCTATATTTAAACAAGACAAAAATCTATCTTTATGTTATTCTTATAGACCAATATTTTTTTAAATGTCTGCAAATAAAATTAAACCAATTATTCCTATTTTGATCATCAATGACCAAACAGGATTTATATTAAATAGGCAAACATAAGATAATATTAAAAGAATAATCACTTTATTAGATTATGAAAATAAAGTGGGAAAAGAACTCAATTATTAGTTTAAATTTAAATAATGCTTTGATTCTTTTGATTAGTTTTACTTGTCTAATGCACTTAGAGAATATATATTTTCCAGAGAATTTCATAAGATTAATTATACCAGAATATCATAACTCCTATGCTTTTGTCAAACTAGGATGTTACCTTTCACAGTCATTTAAGATTTATAAAGATACAAAACAAAGATGTCCTTTATCTTCTTTATTATATGCATTGGTTATTGAACCATTTGCTAACTATGTCAGAACAAATACGGTTATTGGTTTCAAATTAACAGATAAATTAACTTCAAAAATTCATCTTTTTATGCAATTCATGATATTGATTCATCTTTGGCTAATATAAATTATGTTTTTAATTATTTTTAAATAATATCAGGATTAAATTTCACAGTAAATCCAATGCTTTGTTAATTAATAAAAAATGATTTGTTAAATAGTGATAATGATTTTAATTAGAATAAAATACCATTAAAGGAGAACTGCACCACAGATTGAAAAAAAAACATGTTTTATCATATCTTGATGTTTCCAACATTTTAACACTACTGTATTTTTAAACATAACTCCAGAGTCTGTGCACATGGGTCTGGCAACTTGATTTTTTAGTCTGCCTCCAAGTATCCCACAATGTAGTATTTGGCTTTAAAATATTACATCATAGCCCCATAAGCTCCTGTCAATGCATTGACTTTACATGTCTTTTCACGTATGCCCTGCTTCCTTTTAGTCAGTCAGGTTTAATTACCATTTCTTACTTTTCAATGACTACTTAAAAGATAAACTGGAATAATCACAGAGAACAGTATTCTCAGCACATGAACTTTGTCTCCCACTGTGAGCTATTAACCACAGCAGCAAACAGCTCAAATTTGCCACTTTGACAGAAATGAAGGGGAGGTGTTTAGGGGGAGGGGAGATGAATTTAAGGACTACAACTGAAGCATAACAAATAATAAATATTGGCCACTTTGGAATGAAAAAGAAATAACAGGCACTGAAAATACTGTTCTGTGTGATTATCTCTGTTTGCTTTTAAGTAGTCATTGAAAAGCAAGAACTGGTAATTAAACCTGACTTAAAGAAAGCATGTTATACTTGAAAACACATGTAAAGTCAATGCATTCACAGGAGCTTAGGGGCTATAATATAATATTTTAAAGCCAAACACTGCAGTGTGGGATGCATAGAGGTAGACAAAAAAACATTGAGATGGTAGACCCCATGAGGGCAGACTCTGTAATTACATTTAAAATATTAAAAAAGCATATAGAGTCAAAAAGTGGTGTTAAAATGTAGGAAACATCTACATGATGAAATAAGCATGTTTTTTTTCAATCTGTGAATGTGGTTCCCCTTTAATATGCCTAGGTATTTCATAACACCTAATAGTAAAGACTTAAATTTTGCTAATTATAATAATATCCTGGAAAATAACACTCAAATGATTAACAAATGAAATAAGTTACTTTTTTACTATGGAAAAAAATATTAACTCCAATCAAATAATAATTATTATAAAACTCCATTTTTTATTCAATCTATTGAAACAATTGCTTCTAAAACATTGTTTAAAAAAGTAATCCCATTCTTCAAAACTTTTTTAATATCCAGATAAATCAAAGATTTCTTTTGAGTACCATAAAAGAATCTAGTAAGATGGAGTATTAATTTTCCTGATACTGAATTATATGTGTTACCATCTCTCATTAAACTTGTAACATTATGGATTAATTCAAATTACTCAGTTAAATTAAAATCAATTCATGAAACTGTATTACTAATTAATAATTATATATCTTTCTAACACAGATTGTACCCAATAATCGCATCTGGTTACTTAAAAACACTTCATTAATAATAATAATAATCATATTATATCAATATGAAAATTGGGGTGGCACAGTGGTGCAGCGGTTAACATTGTCACCTCACAGCAAGAGGTTCTCCGGTTCGATTCTCGGCTGCGGTGCCTTCTGTGTGAAGTTTGCATGTTCTCCCTGTGTTCATGTGGGTTTCCTCTGGGTACTCCGGTTTCCTCCCACATTCCAAAGACATGCATCTGGAGCATTTCTCCCCGGGCCTCCACTGAAAACAGGCTCTGTGGAACCTAGTCGGACATTCCCGGTCAACAAATGTTAAATAAATAAAATAAATAAATAAATATTACTGCTAACATATTTTAAAAAATTACTTATGACAACCCTGAGGAAATTTTTTTTATTGCCCATAGCTTTTACTAATGACTGCTTAGACTCATGCAATACCAATACAAATGAAGATTTTTTGAAGAATAATAATTTAATTTTTGAAATCAGTTTTTAAATGGTACTAAGATACTTTTATCAGAATTTTTAATGGATAAATATAGTTTTAATTTGTATAATTGGCTTGTCATTCAAATTAGAAGGCAACTCATAACATCTAAATTTGCATTATTTTCAGATTTAACTAAAAAATGATTACCTAAAATTATAAATGTTTTAATAAACCTTAACACAAATAATAAGATAAGTAAATCTTGTTTATCCAAAATTTAGAATAATACTTAGAACATATAAATTAAATTCAAAGGTTTAATACTAGAGCTATTCCACACAAATGAATACTATGGATTTTTCTGAAGAAAATAAAAAAAATGATAATGCAATCATCTGGGAAATGATTCTTTGTATTGGAAATTATTCTAATGGAAATTCCTACATAGAGCTTTTATAAATCTCCACAAAACTGAACTTATGTGCAATAAACTCAATATTAATTGTTTGAAATGTAATTCTAGGTTGAAAGCATATTGTTACACATGGTTTTAGAATGTAAAGTAGTACAACCTTTCTGGAAAGATGCAAATAAATTTATGAACACATTATAGTTAGATAGTCTCTCTCTTTCTAAATCTTTAATGTTATTTAATGTTCCAATTGCTGGAATCATACCAAAAGTTCAAATTCCTCTTCTTTGGTACATCCTAGTATTGCATAGGAAGGTTATTACAAAAAAATTGAAGAATAGAGATACACCCTTGAATACAGAATTCACAAACACTGTAAAAGTGCTTTGTCAAAATGAAATCCATTCCATTAAGATTAGAACCAATAAAATTACTTTAGTTATGACTCTTGGATAAAAGTAAATAATCTTTAAGAAAAGTATTGATTGGTTAATATCAGTAATTTTCAGATTTATATGACTTATATAGACTTTTTGTAAATAGTAATATTGTTTGTTAATTGTTATATTATTGTGTTGAATTCATGACTTAAAATTTTAATTAATAAAGCTGGAAATATGTTATTACAAGCAAATGCTGTGACTCAGGCACTGATCTTTAATTTTATTATTTATTTTTATATTCATTTATTTTTATATAGGTATTTTATTATATTGTATTCAAAAATTGACCGCTAAATTTCCTATTTAATTCCTACTATGGCACACAAACACAGTTAGTTAAGAAGTAATCAAAGTGGGCCAGGTGAGCAGCACACAGCAGCCTAGACTCAGGATAGTTATGCCAGAAATGGTAGTTACTATAGCAACTGTTATAATTTTTTCGTTGTTTTTTTGTGAAAAAGTTTCATAGTGGCAAGAAAGTTTCTATAATAGCACATTTTCTCCTAGTATACATTTTTTTGAAGGATATGAAGTATAAAAGTCACATGTCTGTCTTTCTGAGTATTCGTGCCTTAAAGTTTGGGGAGGGAAAAGTTTAAAATATGCTGTTATAAACTTATATTGCAAGAAAGCCTAAAATAATATGTTTTGCAGTACTATGCATGTTCTGAAGGATGACACCTGAAACGCAAATGTTTATCATTATTTACTGACTTCCAGTCAGGGAAGATAACACTGGGGACTAAGTGTAAAATATGCTTTGCTGTTATAAACTTAGAAGGTTGTTTGAATAATATGTTTTGCAGTGTTATGCATTTTTTGAAGGGTGGTGTCTGAAACTCAAATGTCTGTCATTATTCAGTGACTTCAAGTTGGGGGGAATCATATCAGGGGCAAAGTTTAAAATGTGGTTTGCTGTTCTACAATAATATGTTTTACATTACTATGCATTTTTGAGGATTTATTCTTAAACCCAAATGTCTGTATTTAGTGGCTATTTGAAGTTGGGGGAAGGGATAAGAGACACAGTTTAGAATATTGTAGTTACAAAAATAGAAAGTTGCTATAACAGTATGTTTTCACTACTATGCATTTTCTGAAAGATGTAGCTTGAAAGAATCAAACCCAGATGTCTGTCAGTATTTAATGATTATTTAAAGTTGGTGGGGGTGGGGGATCAGATCAGGACCAAAGCTAAAAAGTGTTGCTGTCATAAACATAGAAAGTTGCTAAAATAATGTGTTTTGCACTATGTATTGTCTACAAAGTAATGAAGTCTGACTGAAACTCAAATGTTGGTCATTAGTGACTTCAAGATGTGGGAGTCATATGACATCATGGATAAAGTGTGCAATGGGGTTTGCTGCTGTAAACTTAGAGAGTTGCTAAAATATGTTTTGCAGTGTGATGCCCCTGCACTGGCCCAGTAATCAAGGAGCCTCAATCCTCACCACTAGCACCAGTGAGGGATGTACACATAGGGAGGATGACAAGTACACACACAGTAAAGTACAATTTCCCTTAAGAGCACACAGAGATCACAGTCAGTCTGGGGCTGGTTTCTCTCTCTTTCTCCAGATCCCCAATAAGACACCCCACTGGCACAGCTATAGAGTTGAGCCCTTATCCAGGTTTCCAAGCCAAGTCCTCCCAGCACTCTCTCTGTCCAACCAGTGCTTGGTGTCCCTGCCCAAGTAGCTGACACACACACACACACACACACACACACACACACACACACACACACACACACACACACACACACACACTTTAAGATTTAATTTTTACACAAACACACAGCTGGGAAAGGCTGGCAAAGGCTTCCTACCTATGCCCCCTTCTGCCCAGACCATAAGGTAGTTATCACTGCCACCAGAACCCCTTATCAGCTATTTTAAGGCCCTTCCCAAAGGGTGACCAATCTGACTGTGTAATGTTACTATTATCTAAATGGTAAGTGTGACCAAGGCCAAGGCTATTTAGGAGTGGCCTATACAGTGTCACCAGATACTGTACATATGCAAGTACTCTAAGAACTTAAATATCACTAAACAAACTAGCCACAATTAAAAGGTTTAATATATTTAATAATAAATAATAAAAGAACAAGTCAATACTCAATAACTCAACACAGTGACTACAGAGTTTAGAATCACAGGAAATATTTTAAAACAACATTGCAGGACAGTCTCACATAAATACAGAAATCATCTAAACTAATCTTTACTATATTCCTATCTATAGCTAAGAGAGAGATTACTGTACCCTGGTTACTTACTATTAGCAAGGCAAATGCTGATGAGAGGGTGTTTCCAGGTCCAAAGACAAATACAAAATGCACAGTCTCTGACAGAGTTCCAAAAATAATATCAAAACATTACTGCTGGCTTAGCTGGATGACATCACTATTTGTAAGCTCCTTCAGTTCCCAGGCTAACAGATACCAACAGAATTTTTAGCATTTCTGTGTGAGAAGTACATATCTCTCAGAAGTTTGCCTAAAACTGGAAGTCATAAAACAGTTAAACAGTTTTACATTTTAAACCTAGTAATTATTTCTGTTTCGAGACACTAGAAAAAAAACCCTAGCTGTAGACATCATGTCTCCTTCAGTGAAACTGAGAGATAAACACAATCATAAAACAATTCACTTATTTTCTTAGATTTTGCAAGTTAACTCTGTTCTTTTCCAGTAGGGTACACTATGGTTACATTCTTGAAGCTCAGTACATAACATACAGTTCAACACACACTTCTGCACCAGTAGTTTAATATCCACATAACATATGTTCTCTTACATTTGTAAGACAAGCCTATGGGTCATATTAATATTTACAAATGACATATGATTATTTACAAAATTCCAGATAGCTGGGCTGGCAGTGTCACATTTCTATATAAATCATATTAGTATTTTCATGTGACATAATTATTTACAAAAACCCAGCTAGTTGGGCTGACAGCATTTTGGTTTGTCACATGCGGTACTAAGCATTTTATGAAGGATGAAATCTGAAACACAAATGTCTGTCATTTAGTGGGGGGATCACATCAGGGACAAAGTATAAAATTTGCTGTAAAAACTTTGCTGGAATAATGTGCTTTGCACTAGTATGCATTTTCTTTGCAAGTTGTTCTCTTTTTTCCAGCTACATGGGGAGGCATCAAATGAGTGTCTCATATTGGGCCACAAATGGCTAGCTACTCCTCTGCAAAAGATAAAACAAAAAATGAGAAACTGGAAGCTCTTATTTATGGATAGGGATAGTAAGATACAAGCAGGGAAATGTTTTAGTCCCTTTAGTTTTATATACTGGTCGGGCACATTCTGATCAACCAGAGGAAAAGTTCTGGACAATAATTAATAAAGAGTTGAAGGAATTTATCTGAAAAGGAAAGAGAGCAAGAGTTAAGTGGGTACATTTATCCTCCCAGTATAACAAAGTGGTTTAGGATTACCTCATTTGAAGATGTACCTTAGAGCTACACAGTTCAGGTGTATATACATAACACAATCAGAAGGTTATAATTCAAAGTGGAGATTGATGCTAATGAAGCAGGGGGGTTCAAGAAATAAGGAGAGTAGGATTTTGGATGCAGATCCTTAATCAAGCTAATAAACACCATACAAAATATTTTGTTCATAAAGTTGCAGAAAGTATTGCAAAAACAAAGCCAACACATGAACAGAGAAAGGAGTTTGACAATAGGGAAGACTGCAAGTAGAGAGTACAGAAAATTGAAAAGAGAGGGCTGGAATTTACTGGAGAATACTACCAAAGGAACTAAAGAGAGAAAGGTAATACAGTGGGATGAGGCCAAGGGAAGTTTGGACTGTAAATTATAGACTGCCTTCCCTATCAAGGATTGATATGAGTATAGGAATAGAGAACAACAGAGGAGCCCTGAGTGAAAGACCTGCTCTAGTGGAGTTTTTAGTCAAATCTAGAATAGAAGCTGCTGTTAAAAAGAAGACAATTAGCGGGAAATATAAAATATTGCATGATAACTATTAGATTAGAAAATATTGGGAGAGACTGGAAAAGCAATTTACAAAGGAACAATGAGAGGACATTTATATAGCTCTCAAATATGCAACAAAGTCTAGAATGTATAGGACATTTGCTTGGAAGCATTTGCATAAGTATTTTTATACCAAAATCAGACTTCAAATAATTTCTACTCAGGCAAATAGCAAATGCTATAGGTATGATGGGGAAGAAAGAGGTAAATGGAAACATGTTTTTTGAAGTTTAATGAGTTGGAAAATTTAAAAAATTACCTACAGAGTACTCTTGTCAGAAACTCTAGGGTAGAAAATGTCTGTAACTAAGGAAATGATTCTATTGAGCTGGGGCACAGGATCCAAATTGCATAAACATAGTAAAGTCTCATTAAATGTAATTTTACCAGCTGCCAAAAAACAATTACTAGAAAATGGAAATCAAAATCTAAGAAAAATGTATTAGAAGTATTGGATGTTGTAAAAAGGTAAAGGAACGAAAGGGGATTTAGTGAAAGGAAGGAGCAAATTACAGAGAAATAAATGGAATTTTTTGGAACTTTGCATGCAGAATAATGCTCAGGAGGAGGACTGAGGTTAAGTGAAGGCAGGATTTGAGTGATTTATGAAATGTTGGACTGAAAGACACGTGTTATAAAGAAAGAAAACATGTAATGTATAATGTGTGTAAATGGAAAGAAATGTCAACATGGTTTGTTTTGTTTTCTATTAATATATGTGAGGTTATGTCTTCAGCGATATTTTAATAAAGGCATTTAAAAGAGAGTATGTAAGTTACTTATGCCCTTATTTATTAAATCCATAATGATCCTTTCCATAGACTCATAGATGAGGCTGGTTAGGTGTATGGGTCTGTAATTACCCAGGTCTATTGACACTCTACCTTTGTGTAATGGGATGACTGTTGCATCCTCCATTAATCCAGCATAAAGCCTATTTGGAGACTGACACTGAATAACCTCTGTGGAGGGTCTGACAAGTCATATTTTAGACTAACCTGTATGCAGCCTGATACATTTTCCAGTCCAACAGAAGTAGTGTTCCTGACCTTGGATAGTGTCATAAGGATTTGTTCTTTGGGAATTTGGGAGTGTAGATGCAGGTATGTGATGTGCAAATAGATGAAGGAAGAGAGGTGGTGATGTTTGAAATAAATGTATATGCTTGTAAACTGGCCATGACCTCTGGATCTTAGTATGTGACATCCCTTACTATTAGCTCAGCAAAATTCTGGGCATTGTTTCCTGAGATTTCAGCCCTGATGGCTCCTGGAGTCTGAGGATGTATGTCCAAGAATGAGTGAGTGCTTTCCAAGTCAGACTTAACAAGGAGTTTTCTATTTGAATGGTAACGAAATGGGGGGAAGGGACAGGGTGACGAGATTAGTGAGACAATTCATTTTAGGTACTTATTGTTAAGCAAACACTTTACACACAACAGACTGTCTAAAGGGCTGAGATCTGCATAGCATAGCTGGGAACTTCAGGTGTGATGAAATCTGAATCATGGCTGGTCTATAAGACAAAGTTGTTCCTGTTAAGATTATAATATGTTCCCCAGTAACTGGATACTAATTCAGAGTTATATTCATTAGATGCTTGGTAGACAGAGGACTGGATGGTCACAACCACACAGCACACCACTTTATGATATAGGTTCATAGGTTAATAATAGACAGGCAGCTTGAACTACTATATATAGCCTAACCATGGACCCTAGAACTATCACCAGTAGGTTTTGCCTTCCTTTATTTATGTGAACCCATTCAATCATCTGAACTTAACATGATGGAGGCTAAGGTATTACTCCATTTAACATTAAATGGAGGTTTGTTATAGGAGTATGGAAAGTGTTTATGTAATTAACTTATCCTTACAAAGAAGTCATATTTGTTAACAATGCAAACTGAGAGTTTTTGGAGCAAATCTCCTAATATTACCAGTGTTTCTGATGTGGAGAAGATATAGTAAAACAGAGTCCTTCATAGGTCAAAAGACATGACAGAGTTCTCCACATAAGATTCTGTATGATGCAAAAAAATGACTTTTTTAATATATCCACATAGCTATGAGAGACAACTCAGTTGATTCTCTTGGTTAGAAACTGTTGATGTCTTTCACGCTGGTCATTTGCTAAGATACATATCAATCAGGGTGACATAATTCAATGATTGGCCTAATAAGAAAAGAATACAGGGGTCCTAGGACCTCTAGGCATGCTGAGGATATATATTGGATAATTAACTGTGCAAGAAAAAAGCTTTCCTTATTGTAACTGATACCTGAGAGTCAAATAACAGTCCATGGCTGATGAAAGTGCATAGATTTCTAAGAACTGTAACAGCCTTAAAGGGGCTCTATTTATGCGATGATCAACAGGAAAGATATGTTTCCCACATCTGACTTCAATGTATTTTATTATTCATTTATTTATTTATTGTGTATTACATGAAAGGTCTTGCTCAGAATGCCGGGTTTTGCTTTCGTCTAGTCCTTCTTGGATAATATAAGTGTCTGTGAGGAACCTGTAATGGCTCCCAATCTGCAGGCATCCACGGTCTTTGTCAACCACAAGCCTTGGATGTCTGTCTTTACACCAAATAAGAAGATTCCAAAGAAAGTGGGGCCCAGCACAGAACACTGAAAATCTCCACTGTTGATTAATCTATTTGATGAGAAGGTACCATCAACTCTTGCCCTTTGTATAGAATCAGAGAGCTGTTTAGCAATCCAGTGAGTAATATAGGGGTTAATATTTAAGTTGATAACTTTAACAAGAATGTCTTCATGGAGAATTATATCAAATGCCTTAGGAAGGTCAAGATAAGTAACATCAACAGAATGACTCTCAGCAATGGCATCAGTCACACTCTCAAATTGTCACCAGATTTATCAAGCAAGACTTACCCTTCACAGTATAGTACTGAATAGAATGTTTATTATTTATCAGTCTGCGGTTTTGAAAGAGTCAAGACTGAAGGTAGTAGAGTGAAATAATAGGCCTAGGTGGTTAAAATACATTTGAATTATTGGGCAGTTACTTAGACTTTTTTTCGGTACTTCAAATACATTGTCTTTTTTTTTCAGCCAAGGACATTACCACTGGATCAACATCTGGATCTGGATACATTCAGTATTTCTGAGCAGATGTCATCTTAAATGGAATACTGAGTTGCTCATATTTGAGGTTTGGTGTTGACTAAAACGAAAAACACAACCACTGTGGGTAAAGGAACACTAAATTTATTAGTCACAGATTTAGCGCTTTCGTCCGCTCAATGGCTGGATTCTTCAGAATAAAAACACAGCACATGCCCAAACACTAAAAAGAGCTCAAAAGACACACCCCATATTCCCAATTAATGATTAAAGTGATATGCATTCAACTAAAACAATTATGCAACTAACAAGATAGTAAAAACAATGATGATTAATACTGAAAAACAATGCATCAAAATAAAACACCTGAACACTAATTAATAATGACATGTCAACTATAATGTTAGCATAGATTTCAACTTTAAATAACTTGAACTAGAAATGACATCATTTAGTCTTGGATGTCGCCCAGCATTAACTCTAAGTTGCCACTTTAACTCAAGGAATTCTAAAATGGTGTCATTGGGAGCCCCCCTAGGGTCCTGGGTCACACCTTCTATGACAATGAATTTGAAGGAATGTGTAGGATATATTTTGATACATCTGAAAAGGGCATTTCATTCATCCGTCTTCTTGATGTCATAACCATGTTGATAAACATGATATCAGAACTGCCTGATAGTCTTACCTATATAAAAACAGGTACAGTCATTACAGACTGCGGCATATACCACCCCCTTACTGTCACAATTGAATTTCTTTTGTAACTTAATCATTCCATATCCATGTATGAAAACTTCTGCACCCTCCAACATCACTTTACATTGGGTGCAGTGTCCACATTTACTCATTTTACCAAAAAGCGCTGTACTGTGTGATTGCGATGGGCCGACCTTCCTTCGAAGGTTGTTGAAGCGTTAGGGGCCAGCCCCCGCATGTAAAACCTACTGCTTAATCATTAGCGGACCGGAGTTCCGCTGTGGCGACCCCTAACCGGGAAAAAGCCGAAAGACACACACACACCTTTGTTGGAACTTCCCAAACTCCTTTCAATCATAGTTTTTAAACAAGCCTCTTTCTTGTATACTATGTTTGTCCTCTCACCTAATTTACTGGCAACCTCCAGGTCATATTTGAAAATAGACCAACATTTTTCAATGACAAATTTAATTTCCCTGAAATGTCCATTGTAAGGCAAAACCAAAGCTTTGTTGTAATCAGCATTACCTTTGTCATGTATATCCGGACTAACTGTAGGTGTACTAGTGAAACTCAAAAGGGGCTTGTAAAACCCACCCTGTCTCGTTCTCTTCACTTCATCAAATATTTCATTTAAGAAATCTTGGGAGTAACCTCTTCTGTGGAACATGTCAAATAATTTAGTGCATTCAACCAAAAACTGGACATCTTCACTCACCATCCTGGCAAGTCTCGCACATTGCCTTTTAACAATGGATTTTTTCTGGTGAGTGGGATGCCAGCTCTGGAGAGTTGGTATGAGAGGGTTTCCTATACAAGTTGGACACAAATTTCTTGTCAACCCTATTCTTAGTCAAGGTTACATCTAAGAAGTTGACTTGCTCTAGATCCACAGTCATGGTGAACTCCAAGAAATCAGTGGAGGAGTTGATAAATTGGAGAAATATATCCAACCTGTCAACTGAATCCACCCAAAGAATTATGATGTCATCTATAAAGCGTCTATACAGACACCAACAATCCTTGAATTCTGATGTAAATAACACATTGGTTTCCCAAAAAGCCATGACTATGTTGGCAAAAGTTGGTGCGTATGCAGCGGCCATGGCAACACAATTGATCTGTCTAAATAATTGCCCTTCAAAATTGATGAAGGTTTGGTGTTGACAAACCTTGGGTTCAGTGGCTGGGAAGAAGCACACACATTCTGCAAATAACAATATGAAATTCACTGGAGCCTGGCACAATGATATTGCATGATGGCAATACTGTTTTGATAGTACTTTCTGTGTAGGTCCTTTAGAGGGTGATCATTCAAACTGCTGAGACCATCAAAAGATGGAGACCAAATATGTTCCTTTTAGAGTAAAATAAGTATTATTTATAAAGTAATGTCCATAGATAAGGTAATATGATCAGAAAGATACATAATAGATTCATGACAGGTATCAAGACCAAAGCAGAAGGTGATATTGCATTGTATCCAAATACAGGAGCCTTCAAGACCAGAACTCTTTAAGTAAGACGTGATACAAATGACACATGAGCAGATGTGAAAGGCTATCCAGAATATTACATAACACTTAGAGGAGGTGATCAAGAGAAGTGCTGGGGACAAATGTTTGAACCTTCCAATAATGAGGAATGTGGTTGAAATGAATTGGCCTTCTACAGACATTGTGGCCTTGGTAGGCTTGCAGGATGCTGATTAGAGCCAGGATGAATCCTGTTCAAGTGAAGTCTGCATCAGGAGAATTGATGGCTATTGAACATTCCAAGTCCACACACATACATGCTTACATACACACACATACTACACATGCACGCACAAAACATACTAACATACATATAGAGTTACAGGTCTTTCTAGTTTCACCTGCCTGCGAACACACTTTACTACATATATACTGCAACATTGTAACTAGCTGTAAAAGTAGAAAAATGAATGAAGGATAAATATAAATGCAAAGCTATGGCTCTTGCTCTTAAATTGTTGACTGGTTGTCATTTCAAGAATGATTTGTGAATGCTGAGTATAAACACGATTAATAGTATGCTCTAAAAATTAATGTTGGGAACCATTTAGTTAATTGTCTCCAAGCAACTCAAGCAGTTACATCCTGCATAAAAAAGATCAGTAAAAAAACTGAAGTGGTCATATCACCTTCTTATTCTACAAGATGTACTGTATATACTTCTGATTATAGACTGACTGCAAAATATCCCTATTAATGCACACTTGAGTAAAATGAAAATGCTGTTGTTGAATGCCAAGTCCAACTTTAAAGTGGATACATGGACATTGAGATGTTTGCTATTCTTACAGTAATTAAATACCACAAACTGAATATCTTGTTTCCTGAGGTTTGTGAATATTCCATTAGCTAGTGCATGTGTGATTTATTAATGCCACCTCTTGGAACTAATATTAATGAGGAAAAACTGGTTTTGTCAAATATATATATATATATATATATATATATATATATATATATATATATATATATATATATATATATATAAAACCAGAGTGGCACCCTGTTTGCCTTTTATAACTTAAGGAAACGTGCTTCAGGAAATTTCTTTAGTGATTCCATTAACAGTACTAAAACTTGTTAACATTTCTGTCTAAAAGTAAGTGTCTCATTACAAAATCAATACTTCAAAAAAAGCATTTCTTTTTATATATAACACAGTTTTTCCTTTTTAAATTGTTTTGCTAGCTGTGTTTTAAAACTTGATTGAGAACTGCACCCTTTTCCCAACATTACCTGCATTGTTGGTAATATATTAGCAAATCAGATCCATGTGGGAAAAAATGCTTTTTTAATAATATATCACTCTAATTCAGTTTTGGTCTTTTAAAATATTTAAATATTTAAATCTGATTCTACTCAACTCACTGTTATACGACACCCAGCTATGACCTGAAAGCAGGAAATGTATTTAGCAGTAGCAGCTGTGGGGAAACTAGGGTGAGGTTCTTTGCCAGTATAGTCTTCACAAAACCAGCTATAATTTCAGAGCAAAAGCTATTATTTCAAAACAAAATAATTTCATGATCACTCCTAAAATTTAAACAAATTAATGATTTGGTTAAAATATCTAGAGGACTACTTTGTTGATCCCGCTGAAACAGGTAGGATTATTCCAAATGATCTGGATTGATTCAAATTGATACATTAAGTAAAATACACAGCACAATATTCAGCAAATCTGTTTGCCCCACAAGTCCAAAGTAAGAATAACTCCCATGTCTCCATCTAGTCGCAATGAGTGACATCAGCTAACACACGCATTGCTTTTAGCTCCACAGTTCCACAGTATCATTCTGTACATTTTGAAAAATAGCTTTTTAAAATAAAGCAGACCTGTGTACAAGTGTCTGCTTTTCCTTACACCCAAACCACTGCCCTTGCAGATCTTGTAGCCTGAGGGTCCTGCCTAGCAATAGCATGTCCTCTGCTGTCTGAAATCCTTGGCATTCAGCAGTACTGGTGACAGAGGCTGCAAGTCATTCAGATGTCCCATAATGTTACACCCCAAAATGGCTCCTCTCGGCAGCTCCAGACATTCACCTTCTGTTTGTGTGATGCACTTATCCAGAAAGTGGAGGGACTACACCAAATCTGCCATTCTAGGATTTAGCAGGTTTAAACTGTTCCCAAAGATCCAAAATGCTTCACCTTTTCAGCTATATTTATCCATACAGTGCATCCTTATAAATGCTTAAGTAAGCAAGTGTAGTGGCTATGAAAGTGGTCATGTTTTGTGCATCATAGCAGTTTTCACTTATTCCTGCATTTACCTTGAGAGTTTTCTAAGCTGAAGATATGTGTTCTGTTACAGTTTATATATTAGTGGTGACTGTTAACAGTGGTGCTTTGTTTCCTAGGTCTGTACTATCACTAAGGTTTTATCAAGCCACACATACCCACATAACTAAATGAATAAGAACTCACTAGTCAGATTTATTTATTATTTATTTTATTTTATATTTGTTGACCGGGTTTGTCCGACTGGGCTACAAATGCCCATTTTCAGCGGAGGCCCTAGGAGAAAAGATCCAACAGAAAATAGAAATTTTACATATTAAATACATATAGAAATACATTCATCACTACCACAGATTACTGCATTACAGTGCCACACATTACATTCATCATTACCACACATTATTGCATCACAGTGTCATACATTGAACTGTGGCAAGTGAAATACATAGAAATACATTCATCAGAGGAATACATTCATAATTACATATTATATACATAATAGTGCAATAGTTACATAGATGGGAATAGTTACAGATGGGAATGCTGTGAAAACTTTTGTTAGTTCCATGTTATTTTTTTTTAATTTTCTTTACATTTTAAACAACTAGAAATAATCAGAAGTTATTATCATTGTAATAACATACGTACATATGCATTTAACAGGAGTTTGAATGCAGTGATCCTTTCGCAGTATCCCTCAGAAAGCCCCTTTTCAAGAGTAGGTAAGAATGATTACCAGCTCTGCTGACTAGTGTTTCATATGCCCAGTCCTCAGTCACTAAGTAAAATTCCCAATGGCCAAGACAGAATACAGGGTTACTGAGAAAAAAAAAAACGGATTGTTTAATGAATTTATTGCAAATTTGCAACAGGAAGATGCAATCAGACTTGCCTGACTGAGTGCTGTGATTAAGTTACCAGGGAGGAGAAGTTAAGGACAACTCTAAGAACATGATCTATATGTGTTTCATCACAAATTATGGGCACTGAGAAAGGATAATAAAAATGCTGGAGGTGGAGAGATGGTTAACGGCAGGGAGAAGAGTAAACGTGGCTCATGTTACAGGCTGCTAGGTTGTAGACCCTCCACTTTTGCAAAAATAAATTTGTTTCTAAGTGAAAAACTGCAATAATTTCTGCCCATGACATGGGGAAAACAAAGGAGCTCACACATCATAGCTCATACCCCATATACACATGCCTTGCAGTTCAAAGACACTATTTTTAAAAAACAGCCCAGGTTAAATGCTTTCTCCCCAACTGTAAATAAGGCAAAAACACCTTATTGTAGCACACTTATATGGGCTAATAAGTATGTTAGAAGAATCAGCCTCTTAGATAACTTTACATGCAGTATGCTCAGCATAAAAAGATGGGAGTTCCAAGGTAAGCATGTGGCGGTTCAGACAAATTAAAGTACAGCTGTAAACTGCTCGCTGGAGACTGTCAGTTTTTTTATTAGAACATAAATATTTGCTAATAGTGCAATAACTGCAATTATCAAGATGCAGTGGAACAAACAGTTAAAGGTTGGCGCTGATTTTTTCCTTGTAGTTCTACAAAAGACCTGTTCCAGACATACAAAAAAGATGTGGATTCAAAGGGGGCATATAATGTGATAGTATAGTTTCAGAAGCAGTTGTCAGCATTAGAGCAGGCTATACATTCTTTTATAATGGTATCTAGCACCTTAGCAAAATGTTAAGCCTATGAAGTTTTAATCAGTGTGTCACCCCTTATCCCTGGGTGTGATTCAATGAATTCCCCTATACAAATTTTGATGGCATAAGAAATACTCATTCTAGAGATCTAAACCTCTTCTACAACATCAACAAAACAATTTGGAGGGGCAGGTATACATCACAGAGAATACTGCTGCTCTAGAACAGACTCTCCATCCAGATAAAACAAAGCCCATCCATGTCCATACTCAAGCACAACAATTTGGATGTACAGATGAGAAGTAGAAGACCTAACCTAGGACTGACCCTGTACTACTAATAAACAGAAGCAGATCCATTTTTTTTATCCCATGCGTGGGTCCCCAAAAATGATATATGGTATGATCTCAGTTATTCTCATTTGGGGTAATATATAAATATTGACCATGGAATGGGTTAGGCCAATCTTAGAACAAATGGGATATGTTAATTAAGCACCAAAAGGGAAATAGGCTAGGCTTAAAATGTCCTACAAGGGTACCTAGTGTGACAATAGGAGGTACTGCCAGCCATGGTAGGTGAAGTAAGGCAGTGGGTGTAAGACTTGTGCCAGCACAGCTAGCTGGAATTTTGTAAATAATTATATGTCATTTTTATATCAAACTGATTTGTACAGATGTTTGTGCTGAAATATATTTGTGAAGTTTGCTTGTGTTAAGATGCATCAACAATGCACCCTTCAAGAACAGTACATGTATTTATTGCAACTGAATTAAATGTATATGTTTTAATAGAGGACACTGGGACAGCAAAGGTTCACTTTAAGAAAAATAAGTAAAATGTAAATGAGCTATTAAAATGTCACCCCAAAGTGCTGAATAGAACCAGAAACGGTGTGTCTGGAAGAAGCCTTTGTTCATTAGCTCAGTAAAAAGACGGTAGGCCCCAGTCGCTGCCATAAACATTTAAGATGTGTATTGTAACTGTCTATGCTAAATTCCTGTCCCAGCTTCAAAGGGGGTTACTGTGAGAACCTAGAGTTAGGTGACCAGATGAGGTCATTCTGCAAACCATCTTGGATATTACTATTTTTTTTTTACAGGGAGTAATCTCTGAGGAGGGAGTATTCTGTTTTGGGAAATCTGACTAGAAAGACTGCTCAAGTATTTCATTGTGCCTTGCTCTATCAAATAAGTTATTAGGGAATAGTAATTCTCCTAGATTCAGTCAAGAATATACTGAAGCTTAGTTTAGAGATTGTTTTTCTTTATTTGTATGCACCTGTCCATCAATGTTATTTTCAATATTTCCTGTGATTTGAACTCTGTGGTTTACTGTGAGTATATATTTAGTATTTTTCTTGTTCTTTTATTATTTATTATTAAATATATTTAAACTTTTCATTGTGGCTGGTCCTTTTTAGAAAGCATTTAACTTTTGAAAGTGCTTATATTTATTTGGTGACACTTTGTGGGCCACTCCAGAAGGCCTAACCATCTTGGTCAACTACGACCATTTGTATTAGTATTAATATTACACAGTATAATTAGACACCCCTTGTTAAGGGCCTTAGAGTAGGTGATTGTTGGGTGTCTGGTGGCGGTTATAACTACCTTATACTCTGGGCAGAAGGGTACACAGCAGGTAAATCTGTGCCAGCTTTACCCAGGTTGTGTGTGTGTGTGTGTGTGTGTGTGTGTGTGTGTGTGTGTGTGTGTGTGTGTGTGTGTGTGTGTGTGTGTGTGTGTGTGTGTGTGTGTGTGTGTGTGTGTGTGTGTGTGTGTGTGTGTGTGTGTGTGTGTGTGTGCGTGTGTGTGTGTGTGTGTGTGTGTGTGTGTGTGTGTGTGTGTGTGTGTGTGTGTGTGTGTGTGTGTGTGTGTGTGTGTGTGTGTGTGTGTGTGTGAGAAATCAAATCTCACAGTGTGTGTGTCAGCTCCTTGGAGCAGGGTCACGAAGCACTGGATTTACAAAGAGGGTGCTGGAGGACTTGGCTTGGACACTCAGCTGAGGACCTAACCCTACAGTTGTACCAGTGGTGAGTCTTATTTGGGAATTGGAGGGAGACAAATATAGAGAAATCCAGACCATGGGCTGAGTGTGTTCCCTGTGTCCGCTTAAGAAAAATCATGCTTGATGCAGACAGGTCTGTATCTGGAAATATGGATTGTATCCATTTCTGTTCCAAGTGCATCTCCCATTCCAATGTCAGTAGTGAAGATTCAGGCTCTTTAATTCCTGGTTCAGCATGGGGATGCCACATCTAGTCTAGTACTTACCAACAAATTTATGAACCTATAAAACTGTGAAAGAGTCTGAAATAATCAATTAACCAGAAAGTTCTCCTGAGTCGCCCCTTAAAGGATGCACCTGTGCTTAGGAGGACTACTTAGAAAACAAGCTGACTGCATCAAAGTAAATAAATAGCTTTAGATTTATGACCTCAGCCATTAACTTTGCACTCATTCTGTCTAACACATGTAAAATCAAGGCGTGATTATAAGGTTTTAAGTACCTACTCTCTTGTTGTACCCTTCTAGAAATCATCCAGAACCATAAAGCTGACATTATTTGAGTTAGTGATAATTGGTAGCACAAGTAAGAATGACATAGTTCATATGCTATTGTTATATTTCTTGAAATGCAAAGTACTGTGCAAGTAAACTATCTTTTAAATTGTGAATTTATTATTGTGAACATACCACTTGTTATAGAAATTGTTTGAATCAGTAGCATACCTGAATGCAGCATACCTGAATGTCATAGCCACCACCTATGAAGCTTCATTTCTCCCCGTTGCATGCTTACTCCTTCCTTGATCCCCAAGCTTCTTTTTCCTGGCTGAAGATTACATTTCACCACTGACTGCTTTCTTTATTTTTATGAGCCATTATACAAAACTCAGTTGTGTGACAATAAAGCACAAGGGTTTGTATCACATGTATACTTAAGTATCTTCATACAGAGAGGGATGTCCAGTTATGTGCTTGGAGTTTCATGGTAATATTGTGGAACCTATTTAACCACATCATATGACTGCCATGTCATATGACCACAGTGAACTCTCTCAGACTAGCTCTGGCATGTAATCTGACTACCTAAAAAATAAACAAAAATAGATTCTGGAGCACGAGAGACTGAGACAAGTAAAAAATAAAATGCTAAGCTCTTTAATAAAATACGCTTTTCGTTCAGCTGCTATAGCCAAACTTCATCAGACAAGAAAGGCCAATTGGTTTGTGCTGCCCGTATGGTAACAAAAGATGATTTGTTTCTTGAGGAATGTGAGGTACTGAGAGGTATGTTCCTTAGAAGAGGATACCCTGAAAGTTTGTTAAGTGACATCATTGAGGAGGTTTGTCATAAGAGGAGTGAAGGAATATACAAACCTATATTGTCTAACACAGTTAGTACTTTTAGAGAAGGGGATGTCATTTGTAACACAGAGGTCCACACATGTATTGACATGAGTTTGTCTATTTGTTCTCTAAATGAGGTACAAAGATTTAATATGAGTTTTATAACCCCATTTAGTGTAGAATCAGATTTGATTAAACTTATTCTTTATTTTTTATTAAAATTTAACTCATTACATTTCCACTTATTCATTTCATCAGTTAAGGCTTTAAACTGTGTACTACCCATTTCACTAGCTCTGCCCATATCCACAACTTTTAATGACATTAGGTCTGTTTTTGTTAACACTTTGCCCTTGTTTCAGAATTTCTTATCTTATAAATTATTATCTCATTTCAGAGAATCATGCAGTTCATCAAACTCACAGCCTTTTGCTCTGTTCTTGATCTCATTGTCATGTGAATTTATAGTCCCCATTGGACCTTCTGATCTTGTAAAAAAACAGAAAACAGCAATAATCATTGAATTATTTTCCAAGTGCTACTATTTTGTTCATTCATTAAGAAAAGTAAAAGAGTAAAATGCATTTATGAATTCTACCCTGACAAAACGCACAAATGAGGAATAACTCAAATTTCTGGATCAAATGTTCAATGAAATTTACTTCTACAAAAGGCATGGGGTGCAGAGTCATATTTGTACTGAAAATTTGCTTCTATAATTTTCAAAAAAGCTATCTATCCATCTATCTTGCGAGCTATCCATCTATACTTTTCGTAATCAGGTATGTGTACTGGTTCGATGATGGTTTTCAGGCATGACCCATATTTCTTCAGTTCGAACATATATTCCTCCTGTCCCTGACATCATGTCATATCATAAAGCCTAATTTATATAACCAAGAGAGAGTATAACAAAGAGACAGTGCATGCGATCTAAACTTCAAGAGGACTATATTCCAACTAATTTTAAATGACCTTTTGTGCATCAACTGACATACTAATCACAGTTACTATCTCCATAACATTTAAGAGTATAAACCCCATATTCTGCAAAGCCCTTTCTAATTTGTATATATGTAACAATGCAGAAGGACAAAAACCCTATATTCTCCCTCTTCTTTTAAATAAAGCATATTACTTTGCACTATTCTTTACTAAGTGCACACTGGTAAACATTTAGCTTTCCTCCAACCTTGCCAAGTTCTGTCTTATTCACTCCATGATTTCAGGTATGGCAGTTTTGTCTGTGTTTCCTAGATTATCTGTATAAAAGCTTAGTTTTCCTTGAAGCCGTCTAACAATGTAATATATATCACACCTTTCAAGTGTTCCTGATTTTTCTTCAGAATGTTGCTCTGTCAATCATAAAATTTGCAAATTAATTTGGAAATAGTGAAGGTTAATGACATCAAATAATTCTACATGTCACAGTTACAGCCTTCTTCATAAAAAATGCATACACTTATTCTATAAACTTTCTAAGTGAATAGTGTCAATATTTAAATATCATCTCTTTTCCAAGGCTTTTCCCCTAATTACTTTGAATTTTTTCCTTGATTTTAAAGATAAGAGATTGATAGCACTGACATTCATTGGTGTTGCAGTTAACATTACAGCCTCACAACACTATTTTCTAGTTTTGTTCACAGCTGGAATACGTTCTTATGAAATATGCATGTCCTTTCTGTGTCAATATGGAATTTTACCAACTGTTGCTGCTTTCTCCTGCATTACAAAGACATGCCATAGGTGAACAAACATATCTTCCAAATTGTCTGTAGGAGTAAGTATGTGTGTGTGTGTGTGTGTGTGTGTGTGTGTGTGTGTGTGTGTGTGTGTGTGTGTGTGTGTGTGTGTGTGTGCATGTGTGCGTGCATGCATGCGTGAGTGTGTGCGTGCGTGTGCGTGTGTGTGTGTGTGCATGTGTGCATGTCTGTGTGTGTGTGTGTGTGTGTGTGTGTGTGTGTGTGTGTGTGTGTGTGTGTGTGTGTGTGTGTGTGTGTGTGTGTGCGTGTGTGCGTGTGTGTGTGTGTGCACACATGCACTTTCACAGATTCATGCACACATCTGCAGCATCATGTGATGTACTGATATCTCATCCAGGATTAGTTTCTCTGCTTTGCCAACACTGAATACTATGATAGGCCTCATAACCCCACAGCTCTAAACAATCTTAACAGGATATTGACTACATCTACTTCTGCCTATACATCTCTTCCTGTCAGTCTAGATATCTTATCTATATGTATTATCTCTCCCTCTCTCTCATCCCCTTCTCTCTCTATCGCTATTTATAATGTGTGTGTTGCAGAGGCTCCAGATCATCCCTGCGGTCTTGTGGCTTTCCTACAGGTCCTTCAGTTTCCTCCCACATTTCAAAGACATGCAGTAGGTGGATGGGACACTCTAATGTGGCTGTAGGAGTTTGTGTGTGTGTGTGTGTGTGTGTGTGTGTGTGTGTGTGTGTGTGTGTGGATGAACTGCCATGGCTTCAAGATGATTGTCACTCACACACACACACACACACACACACCTTGTACCAGTAATGAATGTTAAAGATTCTACTTGCTTCACTGTAGAGAATGTTTATTATTACTTTTTGTATCTTTTCCACACAGCTGTCTACCATAGCTACTACCCTCTGACTCATTGTCTGCAAGCAATTATAATAATCTTTTGTGTAGTGAAGCCTGCCTTACCTCTCAACATGCCAAAACCATAGTTGACCCCTTCTCTGCTCCTGCTGTGAGAATGTGTTACTTAATGATCACATTCTCCACAAGTGATTCTGTAATTTTTTTTCTGGAAATATGATTAGCTAATCGATAGCTTAAATCTGTGTCTTGCTCCCAGTTTTACATACTGATAACACAAAAAACATCATGCCCTCTTCCTGCATTCCTCATAGTAAGTAGCTTTACTTGTCATAACTTTATTTCTTTTACAATATATAACATTGTAATATCAGCTCTGCATGTTCTCCAGCTAACCATCAGCTGTCCTCTAGGGTTGCTCATATGGCTTCTTTTATATTAATGTTCCTGGTTCTATTCCCTGTTGCTGAGACCACACCAGAGGGAAGATCAAGAAGGGGAAGCAGGCCAGAGCAGAGCAGCAGGTAATATCACACATGCTGCTCTGCACACCAGGAAGTGTTTTATATACCCAAACGAGATAGAGATAATGAGCATTACTGCATGTAAGGACCGACAGTTCTCATCTACAATCAATGCCAGAATGCCAACAGCAGTCTGCTTCATTATTTCAACAGTGTCTCCTATTACTAGAAATGTGTCTTAGTATGCACAGAAACCCCTCTCTCCAAGGATGAATGAGCTGCCAAAAACTGCTCCTTCCCACCATCCTTCCATGCTTGACCAGTGACCTAACTACTAGTTAAACTCAGATTGGCTGGGTCATAACCAGACCTTCTTCCTTTTATGTCATGGCACCCAGGTCAGCTTTCAGTTTTAGGAATTGTTTTCATCCCATTTGGAATGCTTTGGATCAATACCTCATTGGGAATATGTCTGCGGTCTGACGTGTATTTTCCCGTGTCTTTAATTTTCTGAAAAGTGAACAAACATTAAGTGTTCTCTCTTCCTTCTTTTTCATAACTACCAGTAATTCCTTACAGCCACTACATTTATGAAACTGTTTTCCTTGTTTTCCTTTGCTCCCTAATAAACATGAAAAAAGTATTTTCTCTTTAACCGTTTGCCCTTACTCAGTGGAAACTATTAATTTATCTTTCTTTTTACAATCTATTGCAGCTTATTTCTCATTACAGTTCTAAATGCCACCTCCATGTCTAAAGATTCACAACCACTTGTTTTGCAAATTTATTCTACATGGTAAGGGTGTTGCCCTTTTGCTGACAGTTTTGATTTTTCTATAAAACAAAAAATATTCCAATACCAAAAATGATTAGTGGTTGGTCAAACGTAATTATTGAAATATTCCAAACAAAAAGGTCACTGATGACTAAGAGAAGATGGATAACAAGCATTTTAAAAACTTTCAGCTGAGTAGATTTTGTTACCAGGAAGCGTGGTAGAAGGAATTATACAACTAGTGCGGGAAAAGGAGTACTTTATACTAAAAATATCTGCCTCTTGATCTGCCAAAATTACACAAAATGGCACTCATCTGCCACACAGAACAGTTATACCTGGACATGAGTATTCAAGTTTCAGTTTATAATACTTGTATACATATTTTTGCCTCAAGCAGTGAAGAGTGATTTATAGTTCTTATAAAATAAGATAAGCTGGTAAGTTGCTTCAGTTATGTAGCTTTGACCGTAGCTAAAACAAAATCTATTTTTATATGCCTGTTTCTTCTTCAGACATGCCAAATGCATGTGTTTATGGTTCTGGAGAATTTGATTTTACGCTCACTTCTTTTGAAATGTTCAAAGCAATTCTGTTTATTTTTCTGATGGAGGTAGTAAATGCTATCTAGTATTCAGTCTTTTAAATACTGGATGGTTGTTACTAACGCAATATGAAAGCTGTTACTATGGACACAGATATATTTATTTCTTGAAGAAATGCATTTTAGCTTGGTAGAAGAGTTGCTTTCATTTCTGAGATAATGCATATGGCACCAAGATTGGTGAACTGGAAGCCTTTGAGAGATAAGTTACTCATCATTTCAAAAGAATATCTTGAGTTGTTCAAATAAACTGAAGAATTTATAAATAACCACTTAAACCTAATATTTGATAGTACTCTTAACAAGAGATTAGATTTTTAGTACTCTTAACAAGAGATTAGATTTTTTCTTGTATGCCAAGGGTAGTGTAACATTCATCTTAGCATACATTTACACCAGACTAGTGCTATAATTTTAAGTGACTTCCTCACACAGTATGCACTTGGAGACAGAGACTCTGTTTTAATTTTTATTTATTTATTTGCAACCACTTAAGTGAAATGGTCTTCTTCATATCCTTTTCAGATACGCTCCAGATCACAAAGTAAGGATAAATACATACATAAATAAAACAATAAAACAGAGCAGACCACGTACTGCAGAACTCCACTTTAATAGCTCTTTCGTCAGAACTGTTTCCAGCTTCTTCAGAACACCAACATACAGCAGTAAAATGTTTAAATAGGTACAGCACAGTCACATGATACTAAAGACACTCCCATCTATACTAAATTTAAAAATGCAGTCTTCCAAAAAAGCATATTTTTACATAGTTCAAAACCTTGCTTATTACAAAAACGCTTGAATAAAATATGTGTATAAAAACACATGCATACTAAATAAACAGAAGCAACAGCATTGTGATAGCTTAAAAAAAGGCACTTAAACACAAATCTAAGAAAAAACATATTCAGCCTTCAGTTTCAAAACACTGCTGATCGAGACAGACTCATTTAGCCCGGGGGGGGGGGGGTCCAATGCATAACTCCTGAGTTGCCAAATCAACTCCTTGTATTCTAGAAGCCATTCATGAGGTCCACCCCTTTGATCAAAGCCCACTTTTTCTATACAGGTGTATTTAAAAGAATGTGTGGGATTTTTACTCACATTTTGCAAGAGCATTTCTTTCGTCATTCTTGTTTATGTCATATTGATGCTGGTCTTACCAATGTAAAATGACAAACATTGTTGACACTCAGCAAGATACATGACATTATTGCTCTGGCAGTTCAACTTCTGACAAAATTTAAAAAAACCCCATCTGGGTATACAAATTTCTCTACTTTCCTTTACATACCTACATTGATTACAATGTCCACATTTAGACATGTAGCCAGGGTGTTTTTTTTTCTTTTGTCTTTCAAGTAAATTTATAAAGCATAGATCTTAATTATACACCACTACAGGGTTCTTCCCCATTTTCTCCACATACTCACTGTCAGCCCTAAAAATGTCCCAGTTATGTTGTATTATATCCCTAATGCTATCAAAATGTATATTATATGGCAATATTAGGGCTCTTTGAAAATTAAATGTGTCTCTCTTACCATTCAAGGTAGCTAAATCACCATTTGTCCCAAGTAATGGCTTAAAGATGCCTTCCTGTCTTTTCCTAATGACCTCCCAAAAAATATTCTCCAAGAATATACCTGGATACCCCCTGTTGATCAACATGTCCTTCAAATTAAACATCGTTTACTAAAGGTAGACTCACTACTCACCATATGGGCGAGTCTCACCATCTGGCCTTTCACCAGAGACTTTTTTTGATAGATAGGGTGGTGGCTTTTAAAATGAAGTAGCAAATTAAAGTAAGTAGGTTTTCTGTATATGTTAGAGTTAAACCTACCTTCATCTCTTTTTTTGAGATGGTCACATCCAGATAATGAATGTCTTCTTCACCTATTTCCATAGTAAACTTAAAAAAACGATGTACTGTTGTTCAAATGTACAATAAATTCATTACGTTTGTCCCTGCAACCTTTCCAAAAAATGATGATGTCATCTAAATATCATACATAAAGTGTCCAACAATTACTGAACTCAGAGTTGAGGACATGTTGACTTTCCTGTTGGGCAAGGACAATGCTGGCAAATGTGGGCGCACAAACTGTACCCATTGCCACACCTTTAGGTTGTCGAAACAACTGATTTTCAGACATTATAAAGTTGTTTCCTAAAACCAGATTCATTAAGGTGGTAATAGACAATGCTTTGTCATGGTCTACACTGGGGTGGTTACATAAAAACTCATAAAACATATCCAAACCCTCAGAGTGTGGGATGACGGAATAAAGATCACAAACATCAATAGTGACAAATAACAGTTCTTTGGAGTATAGGTCATTTGAAACTTTTGATAAAAAATTCCAAGAATCCCTGAAAATATATTTATGTTCATTCAAGAGATTCTTAATGTTCACATCTATGTATTTAGCCATAGACAGGGTTTTTAAGGCCTTTGCATCCACAATAGGCTGCAATGGGGGTCTTCTAAACTCTTGTGAGTCTTGGGTATGCCAAAAATGGTGGGGGACTGGCTGTTCAACATCGAATCCTCTAGTGCAAGGTCAATCCTATGATATGAAATAGTAATTTCATTGACCAAAACTTCTTTGTATCTTATAACAGTATAGATAACATTCTGTCAATATATTCGTTCACATCCATAATCACTAGGCCCCCACCTTTGTCAGGTTTCATTACCCTGACCTGATGCATGCCACTGATGTATTTTAGTAAAGTTCTTTCTTTCTGTGTTAAATTATGGTGAAAATAGACCCCATTTTTCTTCCCTACCTTTTTTCAGATATCATTTTCAAACATTCTCTCGTATATGTTGATCAAAGGGTGCAGGGGTACGTTGAAGGTACTGGGTCTCTTACATACTGTATTCACATTTAAATTAAGATGTTCCTATGGACCTTTATGGAAATACAGACCCAAATTCAACTTTCTCACAAGTAATTTAAGTTGTACTAGAGATTCATCAATGCTAGCCTGTCTAGAGGGGGCAAACATTAGCCCTTTATCAAATAAGTCTGCCCCATTCTAATGTTACTTAGGCAAAACTATAACTGAATATTTTAAAGTCCACTATTTTATTCTTGGCAAGCTTGCATCTAGATATGTTATTCACCACATGTACCTACCTGTAAATACATACATATATGGACAATTTTTGTAGTAGCCAGTAGCCATTAAAATCAGGACTATGTATTGCACTGCTCATGCATTTAAATTTCTCTGTGTTATTTTGTAGAAGCAATGCATCCCTTATGATATATTCTAATATTAAGTGAGATGATTAAACATTCTAGGATGCTGAAAGAAAATTATGAAGAAAATAATCAGTTTTCAGAACTCATTAAACTTGTATTTTTATCTTTTTCTAAAATAGTTATATATGAAGAATGCTTAAGCATTTTTACAATGTTAAGCATTAAGGAATAAGGCATGTTAAGGAATTAAAATCAAATGTTTTCACATTTTTTTAAATGTACGCTTTCATTTGCCCTGAAAAAGTGGTTGGCATCTACTGCTTTCTGCGGTACTAATTTTACAGACAGAAGGATACCGCCATTTTTAATTAAAGGACAAGTATACTTTGTGTACAACCTCTCTTCTTATATTTTCTCCTTATATTTCCATATACAACTAAAGTAACTAAAGCATAATTTAAGTGTATATCAGACTGTTTGGTATTTCTATGTATTCGTTTTCCTACATGTATATCATATTGGGTTTGACTAGCTCTTGCTGTACTTTATTTAGGATTTTTTTCCTTGTCATTTCATATGCCATGTGATCAAGAAAAAGCCAATATACCAAGGTGGTTAGAAACTTGTCATCTTGATAAAGCCACAAACATCTCAGTCTCAGATCTTGCATGATTACTATAAGTAAACAAGCTATCTCTGTTATCGTGAATAAGTAGCTTAGGACATCTGACACAGCTGGCATATAAAGTGAGCAAATGTGTGGAGAGATTAAAGAAATGTTGACTTTTTTACAAATCAAGTGCTTTGTGCAAGAAAAGGTTCCACACAAGTCTGTCTGGATGAGACAAGCATAAATCAAAGAAGAGACTGATTAAAAATGCACACATACTCCTAAAAATGCTTAACATAAGTAGCAATTCAGATAACTTTCATTCTAAATAAACAAAACAACCTGATTCCAAATGAATGGCAAAAAAGCAACATTGGAGTGACACACAATACACTGTGGGAAATGAACCTTTATATGCAAAATAAAATTATATTATGGTCTATGTTAGATGAGCGACCGTTCCGATGTTCGAATCATAGATGGTCAACATCATATGATCAAACGTCGGAAAGGTCGAAGGTTAAAGTCAACGTTTTTTCACACGCAGAATGGGAAATTTTCCCTTTCTGCACTGAAGTGCGTTCTCAGATTTGGGGGGTGAGGGGCGCAGCCCCCCACATGGGGGGTGAAGGGGGGCTTGCCCCCCTGCTCAGAGTGGTAAGGTAAGGTTTTTTTTTTTTTTTTTTTTTATTTTATTATATAGTCAATGTTTCGAACTTCGCTCATATGAGTTTGCTCATGTGAGGTTTGAAGTTTTGAAACTTCGACTATATAATATAGACCCTTATATTAGTATGTCAGCTAACAACAGGACATTTTGGAAATAAAATCTAATAGTAAAAGAAGTAGAAACTTTAACACTACGTAAAACAACAAGATATGACTACAATTAACTTTAGTTGTCATTTAATAAAACAGGCAAAAATACTATCTGTAGTAATAAATCTTCATTTTTAACATAGCATGCATTATGAACTCAACAACCCAATTCACAATGTGCATTTACAAGGAATAATACAAAAAGGATGTTTTGAGGGCATTCTATATTGCCTTGTGTCTCAAAGCACAAATGATGTGTTAATTCTCACTTAAATGCAGTCTTGTAAGTAGTTACTTCTAGTTATTTGCAGTCAGCTGTTAGTATATCTATATAGTCAAAAGCATCACAAAATGAAACAATGAACTAGATGAAAACTGTAAAAACTTCTCAGATATAAGCTTGAAACACAAAACAATTTTATTGAACGTTTGAGTTTAGTGCTTTAGTCCTGCAACTCAGGACATCATCAGAACTAAAGCCATCTGCATCACAATCACCAAAAATATAAGATTAATTAAACAGGCAACCGATCACTATCCACCAATACACTTCAATGAAAATTGCAAAGAACAATATCAAGAAATACTATATATAAATAGCTCACAAAAATCTTTATGCACCAAGTGAGAATCAAGGGAACCAGATTAAAAAAAAAATCATATAAAGCTAATAAAGAAATACTTAGTTGATCTTAAAAAAAATATATGTAGATATAATGCGTACATATGTAAATGCATTTATAAAATAAATACATATGTATTTTTCAAAATTTGATACAAAAAACACTCATATTTGATTGCCTTCTTCTTTCAGCTTTTTCCAGTTAGGGGTCGCCACAGCTGATCACCTGTCCGCTCATGATTGGCAGTTGAGTGTTACGGTGTCGGGTTGCCAGCCCAGCACCCAACCTTCTATGGAAGGCACACAAATGCACGCATTCACGCCTAGGGCCAGTTTAGAGTATCCAATCCACCTACTGCATGTCTTTGGGATGTGGGAGGAAAACGGAGCACCCGGAGGAAACCCATGCGACCGCAGGGAGGACATGCAGACTCCACGCAGAAGGCACCCCAGCCAAGAATCGAACCGGAGAACCTCTTGCTGTGAGGTGGCGACCCTAACCGCTGCACCAAGTGGCCACCCAAAACACTTATATTTGATAAATGTATAAAAATAAGTAGAAGTATGAAACCCTTGTTGTTCGTAAATGGTTTAATTTTTTTATCCTCCTAAAATACTACAATTAAACTTTATAATTTAGTTTTAGCAAACTTTGAATGGAAACATCATCATTAAGTCCATTTTCCATTTCGACATTTAATCTTGGCTACCACATCAGCTCTCTAAATTTAACTTTTGTTTCCCAAGCATCACCCTGTGGTTCTTTAGGCACCTTTTCAATAACAGAAAATTTAAAGTTGGCATCTCCATGGCATACCTGGGTAAGCTTGTACAAAGCATTACAAGTGTTTGCCCTTGCTATGTCACAAGTATGTTCGTATATCGTCTGTCTCAATGGGTCTACTTCACATGGTCGACAGGCCATATGGTCGACACTCATTTGGTCGACAGTTCATTTGGTCGACAAGCAGATTTGCCCCCCTCCCCAATGTTGTGCGACCCTAGAGTTGATATATATAGTTAGGGGGGTGTGGGGGGCACAGCCCCCCACATTGGGAGGTGTGGGGGCGAAGCCCCCCACATAAAATGCTTGTCGACCAAATGAACTGTAGACGAAATGAGTGTCGACCATATGGCTTGTCGACCATGTGAAGTAGACCCGTCTCAATATATGTTCTGTCTTACCAATGTAATAATAAAAAAAAAACTTGGCATACAGCACAGCAGTATACTACTACTACTACTACAGGTGTTTTAAGTTTCAGCTGCTCACCCTTTTATATGATCGGTAGCACATTATCTTCATATTAAACTTACACTGGTTACAAAAAACACATTTCTTAGTAAAGAGCAACTTCCCAATACAACTTTGAATATTGGAACTACTCTTTATTTTATCATTTCTTTCAAAGATATTCTTTAGATTCCTACCTCTTTTGAATACAAATATGGGGTCATAACTTATAACCCTTATAAAATCAGGAGCTGATATAAATATAGCCCAGTTTCCTTTGATGATGCCTCTAATTACCATTGATTCAGTACTAAATTGCAGAAATGCTGCTTTTTCAAAATTGGGTTTCTCAACTACAGTTTCTTGTGAATTTGAGGTAGAAGTCCATATTCCATTACCAAGAATGGGCTTAAACCTGTCTTACCTACCTTCAGTTACCACTTTACCCAATTTGTCAAGTAAGTCTGGGGTAACAGCTCAAAAGAAACATTTTGAACAGGTTACACTTCTCTTTTTTCAAATATTTCATCATCTGATATCATCCTTGCCAACCTATCTACTTGTCCCTTAACCAATTTTTTTTTTTGCATGAACTGGCTGCTCTGGGAAAGCAAATAAGAAGTGGAGAAATTAGGCTTAATAAATAGTGGATGAGAGCTGTTATGCTTTTCAATGATAACATCCGGGAACTCAATTTCATTACGTTTGTAAGAATATGTAAATCTCAAAAAACTAGTGAAATTCTCCAAATAGGACATAAAATCATATACTCTGGCCTCTAAATCACAACAAAAAATACAGATATCATCAAAACCTATAATAACACATCCAACTGCTAACAAAGGCAGAATTAAATATACAGTCCATTTCCCATTTCCACATAACTTCTTTAGCAAAACCTGTCTAAAAAAATCCCGTTCAAAACCTAAAAAAAAAATTTTAAAGAACTAATGCTATTAAATGTACTATTAAATTTGGTCTAACTAAATCCAGGAAAGCACAATTAATAAGGACTTCCTTCAACATTAAAAGTCCTTCCTTGGGTGGTATGCTAGCAAAAAAGTCCACAATGACTAGTATTAAAAAAGAAAGTTCTTGATCCCAACAATCTTGGGTAATATTAGATAAAAACAAACTCCATGAATCTTTATGAATATGGAGATATAAATCCTGAAATTGTCTCAGACACCTATCTATAAATATTGTAAGGAGGTAGGTATTGGTCCTTAAATTTTTTGTGTGTCTTGAGATTCCAAAAACAGCTGGAATTCTAGGCTCCTGTACATACAAAAAATGTATGCACGTCATTGTTAATATACCCCAGCATTAGGTAGTCATACAAAAACACATCGCTCTTATAAGATGCTATACTGATTTTGTTTCTGGAGACTTCAAAATACTTATCATGCAATAGTTTAAACATCTTACCAGAGGATATGATAGTACCTATCACTTCCATACCAGCCCCCATGTCAGGTTTCATAACCTGAATATTATGGTCATTTAATAGGGTAAACAACATTTTTTACTCATCCACAGTCAAATTCCCTCTGAAGTGTTTGCAATTTGCATTAAATGCATTGCATATGTCACTTTCACAATCTCTGCCAAAATCTTGTATTACTGGGTTGGGGGTTAAAAGTACTCTGAAGAAAAAATATTTTACTATCTTCACGAACAGGCGTTTTTCCACTCTTAAAACGGCTGGCAAGATTTAGTTTTCTAGAAAATAATCTAAGTTCCAGCAAAAAAAAAATCTATATCATTTCTGAGTTAAAAATATACTTTACTATCATTTCAGGAAGGTACACCTTTAGTAGTTTGATGCCCAATGCTGAGAAATAGTAAACCTGACTATGGGAAATATTTTCACAGAATAGGTTGTACAAGGACTGATGTCTTTTCTGAATAAGTATATGCACAGTGGTTATTGTCGAAATTATTTAGACAAGAACAAATGGCATATTTTAACAAAGGATGTTGACTCTTATTAACATAGATAAGGAGATTTTATTTGCCAGCATTGTAAGAAGCACCAATAAAGTGTTCCCTACTGATAAATCTAAAAGCTGATTCCAAACGTAGGTATTCTTAGTAGGATGCCCTCCCCCCACATCTAAAGGCCGATTCTAAACCAAGATCTTCTTGGTAAAATGTGCTGTCCCCACATCTAAAGGCTGATTCCAAATCCAGGTCTTCTTGGTAGAATGCTTTCACCCGACCATGTTTGTTTGTTTTGCTTCTGTTATAGCCGTTATGCATATTGTTCTCTCATAAAACATCTGAATGAATTTCAAGATTTGAAAGATGTGTTTTTAAAAATCAACAACATTTTATGTTGTAGTAACTTTGTAATTTGGTATATCTTGAGTCCCTGTATCAAAGTATACCATACAAATACTAGTTGCAGCATGAAAGAAAGTATGTGGGAACCTCAGAGAAGTACGAGCCATTTCAAAATTGATGATCTTCTTTCTGGATGTTTTGTGATAATTGTAACTGCAGTCATGACTTGTTATATTTTTATGGCCAGTAAACAATTATGTGCACGTCTTACAGGTACAGATGGTAAAGGGAAGGTATTTTCAGATATGCTTGAGGATATATTAATAAGGGTCACTCCTGGAAAAAATCATTTTTGCCTACCAGGTCCAATTTATATCATAATTAAAAAGTCTTGTACAAAATGAGATTATACTATCATGAATGGCTTGATCACTGGGACAGTAAGTGTTTTAATGGAATAAGAAATTATACTTAGCAATTTTGCCTTTGTGATCCGAGTGATTTCTGGTCAAATTGAAATAAATGAATCCATTTTAGTAAATACATTCCGGTGACATGGAACTTGACTGAACAGCACATAATACCAGGAAATATTGTTTTCTAGCAGATAAAACCCACACATCACCATGCAGTATGACAAACCTGCACTCCCCTAAAAAGTATTATTTCTTGTGTCTGACCCAGACAAATGTTCCTGTTCCTACTGTGTCACATTTGATGAATGACTTATTGCCATACAGTTCATATTCAACATCCCATAATATCCTGGATCAGTGTCAGCATGTCTTAGAACAAAGCACAGCCTTTATCTGTGTCTCAGTCACAGCTCAATAGCTGTTTTGCACAATGAAACATAGCATCTTAATAAAGCCATGAAGGTCCCATTGCAGATGAATAGCCACGCTCAGCAAGTGGATTCTGGAGTAAAGTTCTTTAGTAACTATGCACTGGCTTGTGGGATATATCAGAGCTTCATCATTGTGCCATTTATTTTCTCATAGTATATCTTGCCAATCAGGAAGGACTTCCAATGCAGAGGTTTTCACTGCAATTACTGATGGCATGTAACCAGCAGCCTGTACCTCAGAAGACAGCATGTACTCCATCCCTCAGTGCATGATACAAAGTCATCTAAAGTGCAACCTGCTAAGGTGCAGACAATGCTAGCTCATGCCACTGTCTATCCATCCATCCATCCATCCATCCATCCATCCATCCATCCATCCATCCATCTCTCCATCCTTTTTTCATTTCACTCTTTTTTTACAGGAATACAAATTTCTTTCCTCTACTATATTCCATTTACTACATTAGTAGTATTGACCTGACACTGAGCTGATGTGAACACTGCAGTGCTTGACCCATCATGATAATGTAAGACTGGAAGTGTTGTGAAGTATTGGCACAGGAGAACCAGTGCCTGTCCCTGACAGGACACATGCAAAAAGCAGCAATAATGTCATGCAGTTCATAAGGTGGACACATACAGATCCACCCTTTCTGTAACCGTCCCATACACCTCCCCTTGGATATTGTAACAAGTATGCAGTACAACTACTAAAACTTTGTGAATAGTTGTGGCTGATGCTACAGCCCCCTAACTTATCTGTTTACACAGCTATGCTGCAAAGAGTGATGTGGCCTTACAGAGGCATGTGTTAACATATAAGAGTGCCTCACTGGTGTATACGGAGTCTGGAATTTGTGTTGCATGTTCATGAGATGAGTGTGATCTATGATGATGGGTCTCACTTGTCAATACAGCTTATTTCAATCTATAAAACATTCTCTAGATCAAAAAATGTAACTCCATCTGCAAACTCATTGACAGTAATACATGTTCTAGTATCTTCCCTTCTTGATTACCCTGATGATCCATGCCCTGGCTTAAGAATGCTGACTTGGCTTGGTCGCAATGACTGCAGGCTTATTCACCAAGGCTCCGGGTTACTACATCCAGCTTCTTCCATACAACTCCTTTGTTATATGGTCTGCACTGTTCTCCAGTCACTTGGAAGTCTTAAATTCTACTGCTGACATTCTGTCCAAGTCTGGGACTTACCTGACTGAATAAGCTCTTTGTGATCCATTCTTGATAAAGCACTGTAGATGATCGAGTGAGAAAATGTTAGATTTCCCAGGCTTCACCTTCAGGCTTCACCCTCAGGCATCTGGCAGGGTTTAATTTGTCAGCCTTGCTCTAGGTCCTATAAAATCAGTTATCTTCCTTGATACAGAAATTCAGTACTGAGGAAACCTTCCAGATAGCCCTTAAATATCTTCATTTAAGAAACGTTCTTAACCCATTCAAAGTCTCTGTCATTAATCGGTAGTTAATTTATTGTTTTACCACATTAAGTAGTTAAGCTGCAGGTTTTATTATGCTGTTTTATTCTTCATTATTTTATTCTCTGTGCCTAAAGTTCAGCACCTAAGAACATAACTAAATAAGTTTCAGACTCTGACTCTTTGAATACAAATACAATCGATATATGTAAATGTAAACAATTGTTAAATAAATAAATAATGTCACCCCCTTCTTATTTCCAGCTCTCTGGGTTAGGTGTGTGTTAATTCTGTCTCGGTGTCTTGTGAACCACAGTATGAGTTAGTCATTTTTGAAAGGTACTGCCTGCTTCTAAACCTAAGATCCTGTCTCATTGTGTATTCATTTTAGAATAAATGATCTAAAACAGATCCCTCCCAAGTAGGTTTGATCACTTGCTGATTGAGATTTGTCCTGCAAGGAACCAGGAAAAGCTTTGATCTTGGAATGTCCTGATGTAAATGTGCATCAGTTAACATCTGAATACTCGGGTAATCCTTCCCTGTGCATAACAGAGATCCCTTTTCTGCAACTGTAAAGGCACTTCATCCTTTCCTTTTCCATGTCACCCCTCCTCCTGACACAGAGATTTGTAAATAATCCCAGCTTGGAGTGAAGGGTCACATCCAGGTCTCCAAGGTAACATGTATAACATATATAAAATAGTAAATACTGCAAACATGATACTAACATAACACACAGAACATGTTACATAAGCACACAGCATAACATATGTAATGTTTCCATCTGTCCATAATTAGCAGTTTGTGCAATGCATTTCATTCACTGATGGTAGCTAATATGTGGAGAGTTATGACTAATCCAGTTTTACACTCTAACAAACTCTGAATAAAAAATAAAGTCAGAATTTTCTTCATTTTCCTTCTTTCCTGGCCTTTATTTTGTCTTTTCTGACTAGGACAGTTTTCCTTATTGATGTCCAGGCCGGAGTTCCTTGTCAGTGCCAACAGTGACTCTAGCTTCACATTGGTGCCAAGATTTGCTGCCAAGTAAAAATTACAGCATCATGTTCCACTTCGCTTTAGCAGTATCGGTGAGTCTGTCTAGAGCCAAGTATGGTTTGTGTCTGCATTATGTTCTCAATATAGCCATTGTCTCAGTCTGAAAATGCCTGTCAGATTTCATAATGTACAGCTTTGTAGATAATTTAATTAAATTAATAGAATAAGGACAGTTTTTCATTTCAGAATGTTTTAAGTCAAAAGACAGAAGACAGCTCAGCAGAGACTCTGTATTAAAAGGACAGTTTCCAAAAAGTTTAAAAAATGCAGATTGTAAGAGGCAACACTTTTCTATTCTGCTACGAGGATATAATTTTCAAGGTCATACTGTCGGTAATATAAGTGGCATATATATCACACAGTACTGATACAGGCCACACAAAGACAAACACACACAAATATACACACCACACACAAATATACAAATGTGAAATAATACTCATCTCAATCATTACAGCCAGGAGCTGACTGCATACTAACATCTGAGCAAGTTCCAGTCTCTGAATGACGTTCTTACAATCATCTCCCAGTATGTAACCAGGAGACTGTATCTCAGACACAAAATGACTTTGAATTAAGAGGAAACCTAACCTTTAAAGTCAGAACTGTTTGAACTATTATGTCAGTTTGCAGCAATTACCTTGCTCCCATTATTAAGTCATATAATTATTCAGTTTATTCAGTTACTCATTACAAGTGAAAGTAAAACAGCATTTAAAGCAAGACCTGGATGAGGCAGAACAGCTCTTTAGTTAACTTCTGCAATAGCATTAACAGGGTATATGCCAGGTGTGTGTGTGTGTGTGTGTGTGTGTGTGTGTGTGTGTGTGTGTGTGTGTGTGTGTGTGTGTGTGTGTGTGTGTGTGTGTGTGTGTGTGTGTGTGTGTGTGTGTGTGTGTGAGTGTGTGTGTGTGTGTGTGTGTGTGTGTGTGTGTGTGTGTGTGTGTGTGTGTGTGTGTGTGTGTGTGTCTGTCTTTTTAAGTTCATTTCTGTTGTGTTATTTCACTCATTAGTACAAAGTACCTTTGGATTCCAGTCCAGTTTTAAAATGGAAAGTGAGAATTTTGGAAGCATGCAGATCTAAAGCTATTAAAACTTTAAAACAAATCACTGTCTAAAATGTCTTCAGAACATCCTTTCGTACATCTCATAATGAACTATCCAAAACAAAAGCTGACACTGGATGAGTATGTTAACTAGACCCTGTATGTGGGAGCACAGTAACAGTGCATTGTTAAGAAATCATTAATTTGTCAAGACTGCAACTGTACTACAGAGTAAATTTATCAGCCAACAAAAGTTAACAGTAAAAAAATGTTTTTAAAAATTTATCACTGCCTTTTTTACACCTAGCAAAATATCTCCATAATGCAAATTAGGCATCAGTGAAAATTCTAGTTTATTCAAATATTGCAATTAGTTACTTCAATAAAGATAAGCATCATTGCAAGAAAATTATAAACATGCATCCACCTCATGATATTCTGAACTAAATGTTGATTAACAAGGTTTTAGTAAAACCTGTCCAAATACTCAGAATGGTTGACTTTTAGCCAAAACTGTGTGCTGTATAGAACAGGCAGAAAGTAAAATAAGAGTATGATTATCGGTAAGCTGCTGTTAAGAGGAAGGCCTTTAAAAGACAATTAACATGGGCAGCTGTTTGTAAATGGTAGGAGGAGAGAAACAGGAGGTGGGGGAGATGTAATCAGTAGGAGGCAGTGTGCTTAAAGCATTTGACAGAGTTAATATTGCCCTTTGTTTAAATTAAAAAAAAAAGAAAACTGTTACGGAAAGGCATTCTCTATTGTTTGATTAAATTCATAATGTAACTTGCTTACTGCATCAACAGTTAGGTTACCCACGATGAATATGTTTACAATCAGAAGATTCTGATGCAAAAGGGATTGTGATACAGCTGTTTTTAGAGCCTGATACTGTGTACATTTTGTAGAAAACAGTAAGGGATACCAGGTTTATAAACTTACCACAATGATCCCAATGAATTGTAAAAAGCATGACATATACAAATGGCATAATTATTACTATAAAATGTAAAGACGTAGTCATGACAGAGTTCACCATCTCAAAAAAACTAAAGAGAAAATGACACTGGAAATTAGCAGAAAAATGTAGGACAGTATCAGTGGGCCTGGTAATTAGGAGAAGTTAGTGAGCAGAGGTTTGTGAGGTAAGCTGTCTGTGAATTTGTTGGGTATGCAGTTTAAACCCACTTACCACTATGAACAGATGCTGCAGACATCGGAGAACAGTGTGGATTGATGAGACATTCAGATACTTAGAAATGGAAATTGCAGTTCCCAAGTTCCTAGGACTTCAGTGTTTATATGCCTTCCTGCTGTCTATTCCATTCCACAAGCACTTGAGATTAAGTTATACAACATTTTCTTTAAATGCTTTTGCTACTGTTTTTTTTTAATCACATCATAACTATTTTAAGGGAAATCTTTCAGATGATCTGAGTTAAAGATATATTATGATCTGCAAATTAGATTTGGGATTGCAAGGTAATGAGTGTGAAGTAGCATATGTGTTTTATCAAGTACATTATCTGGTTTAAGACAGTAAGGTTCTACGTGACTTGAATTTTTAAGTGCTGCAAAATAATTGTGAGAAAAATGTAAGTGCATATTTAAAACAATATAAAAGCTGTTTACAAAGAAATGTCTAGTGGATATATAGTTATGGAAGGGTCTGCATTGGCTAGATGATGATTAAACTTGGCAGTGGTTGTCGGTATGTGATGTAGTATATAGTTCATAGTGTTGACATGTGTATACATATATAAATATATATTGTTGGCTGCTTTAGCACATTCTGTATTAACCTTTTGACGTTATTAACTCCAATTCAGTGCTAGTTCTATGGTGCAAAGTGATGGGGTGCTGACTAATCTCCAGATGAATGGGTTTTATTCTATAGCCCGGGTACAAGACAACCCAGCCAGGAAGGGCTAGAGTCAGTGGTCAATGCTATCTGTTTCACTGAGATGGAAGGGTGCTGTTTCTTTGCACCACAGGAATGCTGTCTGCAGAAGTACACTCCATGGGTACAGAGACTCAGAAAAGGAGCTGGCCAAAGAGTAAATGCACAGTGGACATTGCAATCAGCATTGAATAGTTCCCTCGCCCCACACAAGGAGATGGTCAAATGTCATGCCTTTCATCTCTCTTTAACTAGTGTCCTCCAAAGCTTAACTTACCAGCTGCTGAACCAAAACAGGATGTGTTTCAGAAGGGTACATCATTTTGTCTGAGTACACCTGCACTTTAAAGAACAGTTTTCCCAATAAAGGTGGACAGTGTCATTCCTTTATTATTTAGAAGACAAAGGTAGCCAGTGGTTTAGTAGCTCTGGCAGCAAACTGGAAGTCATTGAGTTTTTGCAGCAGAAGGCAGTAATGGATACATGATAAAGAAAGCAAAATGAACCTATAAATGTTGCTGAGTGCAGCTTGCAGAAGTTGTATATTCTTGCTAGAATGGATATTAAGAGAAGGCTTTATTCAAGATGGGGTATAACTACATATTTCACTATCACTTTACAATTAGTTTACACTGCTATTTCCGAATGATATTGTAAGATCCATGCTAAGATGTAGGTATCTTTGTTTTGCTAGCTGTGGAATCATACTATCTAAAAGGTCCTTGAAGAGCAGTTGAAGAACTGGTGACTGGTCAACAATGTCATACATGCTTGTCAAATCCACAAATATCCACCTGTTAAGAGACCATTGTTCTTGTTCTCACATAAACACTATTTGTTACAGAAAATAAGGTTGGGACTGTGCTAAAGGCTGTAAAGGAGCCGTGTTGTAGATTGGAAAGGAGGCCTTATCTGTTTATATGAGCTTAAAATAAAGAAGGGGTGATGATGAGGAAGGAGTTTTGTATGTTTTAAAGTAGTAGGAATGACATCTGCAGTGACAGAAAGATTAAGCAGGTACTCAAAATGCATGGCTATTAGTGGGCCTGCCATTCTTAAAAATGCAGGGTAAGAAGCAATAAGACAGGCATAGAACATTTTGTCCAATGTTTGACTCTCGTTGAACTGAAATGTAAGTCTAATGTCAGCCAGATGTTTGTAAGCCATTGCTTCATTTATTAGGAAACTATAAAAAATTCATTATTAAATAATTTATTCTTTTTAGCTGGCACTTGTAAGGAGATAAAACTGCAGTCTGAATTGTGTACCTTTGGAAAAAATAAATATTTTAAAAAGCTGTAATCTTTTATTAAAATTAAAGATTAGTTTATTCTGTTTCTCAAATAATGCAATCATATCCTTAAATATTTTTTATAATTATTACATTGATATTTTTTCTCTAAAATTATTCCTGCACATTTCATTTCCTGAGATTCTTTCATAAAATTTATAAAATAATATATTATATTACATGAACTTTCATTTAGTAAAATAGAGTTTGTTTACACATTATTAAATATCAGACCAGAAATTGTTACACATTCTCTTAATAATTACTCAAGCTTAACCAAAAGAAGTTAAAACTGAATATTGTTAACAATTAATCATCTGCAAACAATATACTTTACTTCACAATTTCTATTTGAATTGTATTCCTGTAATGACATTTCTCTTATTGCTATTGCTAGCCAATGCAAAAAAGTAGTGGAGATAGTGGACATCCTTGTTTAGTTTCTTCTGATTAACTAATGCATTGTGATGGGAAGAGGTTTAGTTTAATATAGGCTTTATTATTTGAATATAAATTATTTACTAATCAAATAAATTCTGCTGCTAAATAGTTCTAATATTCTAAATAAATAACTAAATAGTTCCAACTAATTGAATCAAAAGCTTTCTCACTGTCTAAGCTTATGATACCAGATGCATTTTTTTCCTAATCAGTGATGTCTATGAGTGCTAATATTCTCTTGATATTATTTTGTCTTTGTCTTTTCAATATAATGCCTCTTTGATCATTATTTCAAGCATGTATATTTTCAGTCTGTTAAGATTAAAGTAAAAATCTCGTACACAGTATTTAATAAAGAAAGAACTGAATGCTATTTTTATCAAATTTATAAATCTCTACTATGATCTATTACCTGTGATTTATTTTAATTATATCTATCTTAACCATTTTTTTAAAAAAAATCCTCTTGTTTAGTAATATGTGCTAGAACTTTACCAGTTGTAGATAATTTATTAAAATTCATTGAGATGCTAAGACTTAGAGTGTTATGATCAGGTAGTGGACGTGAAAATATTTTTACAATTATTTATTTTAGAGAACAAAGCTGTGATATGAATATTTTTATCTATCCTTCACTGAGTGTAAAACATACAAGAATAATGGTAAAATTAATGAGCCTTCATATTTATCTTAAATAGTTCATTTAGTTTAATATATCCGTCCATTGTTAATGTATCCTCCTGGGATTAAACTGCATTTCTTATTATTTAATATATATTCTAAATCATTATTGCATTGCAGTCCTAGAATCCAAGCGATGTTAGCAAGAGTTAATATTCTATTTTTTAAACTTGGTAGCTACCATTGATAACATTCCATCTTTACTGCTATATTTTGCTAATATTTTTGGCATAATTATATTCCTTTTTCAAAGATCATTATGCCCCTTATTTTACTTTTGTATGAGGACTCTTGGCTGGAGTGCCTTCTTTGTGGAGTCTGCATGTCCTCCCCGTGGTCGAGTGGCCTTCGAAAGACATGCGTGAATGGGCGTGCCTTCGCTGAACGTTGGCCGTCGGGCTGGCAACTTGGCACCATAAAAATCTACTGCCAATCATTAGCGGACCAGAGCTCTGCTGTGGCGACCCCTAACCGGGAAAAGCTGAAAAGACAAACAACATGAGGACTGGGATACTTCATACTGGCTAAATTTACATCTATTTTGTTCATTTTTTTGTTGATGTGGGTTTCTTTTCTGTGCTGTGTTAGTTTCTATATATTTAATGAGTTACCCTCTTTCAGACCATTATTTAAGCCATTTATCTTAAGAGAGATTAGTTTCTAATCCAAGTAGCAGAAAATGTATATACAGATAGTTTAATCTATAATATCTGGCTGGATAGTCAACATCTGTTGTGTTATCTTTTTTTTGTATTATTGTCTTTTAGTCCAGGTCATCTTTTTCATTTCACAGGTTGTTCAGACACAAAGCAAAAGTAGAAAACATTTTATGTAAACAAATTTTACTTCCATTTTAAAACCCTTTCTGGAAAACATCTTCACTATTTTAATTAAATTAGACAGATTAAACTACCTTCTTCTAACGTTCTGCCTAGAAATTTTAACAACCTATAACACGTACTATCAGATAGCACCACAAAATGTTATAACTGACTTAGGACCAAAGATATCTTTAATTTAGAAACTTTGTATGAATTGTTTTTATTTTAATCTCAAATGTAATTAAACGGCTATATTTGACTTAATTCATTAATTCCACAATCTTGTTACGTACGTTTGGATTTACACACAAGTGCTTATTTTTAACCTTAAATAAAGATTAACAAATACTCTGCTGATGCTTCCCTAAACTACATCAACACATCTAATGATTTAACAGATGCATAAGGTTCCTAAACTGTAATGTCACCAAATGTCCCACTTTGTCTAAAACACTCTTCAATAAGCTTCTTAGAATCCTATATAAATCGTTAAGACTACACATTTCTAGAATCCATATGTTTATCAATATATTCTATTAACTTTGTACATAGCATTTATAATTACATTTATTAGTGCAAATGTTCTAGTGCTGTCCTTTTCCGTATTGCATTTTTGTTTCCTTCTCTTCTTTCTAATTTGCCACTCATCCTCTAACCTGCTCCCTTTTCTATGTATTCTCTTTCATCTTTCAAACCTTAGTGCATAACTATTTGCTTTCTTATTATTATTTACCAATCACAACTAATTTATTTATTATGCCCATTTGTACCTCTCAGCCTCTTAATGCAAGAATTCTGGACAAAGCTAAAAATAATGGAGAGCCTTAGGGGCAAAATCAAGAACAGATTCCAAAAATCTCTGTTGTAAACCTAGAAATCTGGAGGAACAGCAGGTCTTGCACCAGGATGCATTTTCGGATGGACATAAAATCTGAAACTCCAATGTCAGCCATTATGTAGTGGTGTCAGTTCCCAATGATTTGCATGAAAACCATAAATTTTATGAAGAAAAGACCAAATATGATGCAATACAGCTGGACATTGTATAAAGTTCAGGACAGTTGGAAGGTATGTATTCATTTTACAAAAGAAGATATATGCATGCGCATGAGAATATCGAAAGCAGACATTGAAGACTGATTCATCGAGATGACATCTACGAAAACCCATTTCATAGATAGACTGGATGAAGAAAATCATTCCCAGGGTAAGTAACCCGGTTGCCGTGAAGGTGAATTTTGCCCTTTCCCAAACTGTAGTGTGATCTCGGAGTTGGTATATTTAATTGGGGGTGTGTGGGATGCGTAGCCCCCCACGTGGGTGTGTTTTGAGTGTTCCAGTGTTGGTTTTGTGTGTGTTTGGGTGACTTCGTACTTACCCTGGGAAGGATTTTGTTCATCCAGTCTGTCGCTGTAGTCGGTTTTCGTGGCTGTCATCTTGAAGAATCCATCTTCGATGATGTCGGCTTTCGATATTCTCGGGTAGACCCATATATATATATATATATATATATATATATATATATATATATATATATGTATTCATAAAGGTAAATCCATCTTCGATGATGTCGTCTTTCGATATTCTCAGGTAGACCCATATATATATATATATATATATATATATATATATATATATATGTGTGTATTCATAAAGATAAATCCATCTTCGATGATGTCGGCTTTCGATATTCTCAGGTAGACACATATTTATATATATATATATATATATATATATATATATATATATATATGTGTGTATTCATAAAGACTCCTTATCTCCTTTAGTAATATTTTAGTTCTTCTTTTCTCTAACCTTCAACTATCTTCTCTCTCTCATCATTCAAAAAAATAAATATACCATCTTTAATTCATATTCTTTATTTTCTTAATGTTTTACATATGGTGTGGACTACTTTACCCATTTCCTAAAAATGTGAATATATCATCATGTTGATGCCCATAGTTAAATATCAGAGTACACCAGTTTATAACGAAATATGTTATGAGTGGAATCTTTTAGAAACTTACCACTATTAACAATATTCCTTTCTGCATTAATACATAACAATCTGTATTCCTGGTCTCCCATTTCCTTTTGCTTTCCATGATTCTGTTTATCCCTTTGCTACACAGTACAAGCTATGTTCTGTTATCCATATCACTACTTTAGTCATATATCAGTATAAAGCTGCTCCAAACATACTTACATGCATAGAATCAACATATAGACTTTGTTTGTCTGAAGCATCCCAATGGTCCACAAGCCTAAAAGTCATTATTAGTTGTAGGGAACTGATACATAGTAATAAGCCCGTGCTCTTACAGACATTCAGTAGCTATTTTAGTCATACTGAATACTTGACACATTAAGATATATAAGAAAACTATTTTGTAGAACTTAGTTGGTGGCACAGTGGTGCTGAAGGTAGCATTGTCTTCTCACAGCAGGAAGTTTGCTGGTTCAGTACTTCGTTGAGGTGCTTTTTGTGAGGAGTCTGCATGTCCTCTCTGTGATCATGTAGGTTTTCTCCAGGTGCTTTGGTTTCCTTCCACATTCCAAAGACATACATGGGTAAATTAGACACTAGGTGTGAGTGCACATGTATGTGTGTGGTGGTATGGAAGAACAACAGTAGTGTGGGCATTGGCTCTAGATGGTTGTCAGAGTTGATGAGACACCCCAATCTCATATGCAAAAATGGGAAAAATAGGTTATGGATGGGTAAATGGATTTCACAGAATTTAGGGTGAAATCCCACAGACAACTTTTGTACTGTTTTAAAATCTGTACTCTTATTTTGTTTGTTTTTTCCTTTATTTCACTGCCCGCTCTGTTTATGTATTATACTATACTGTATGAGTTGTACGCTTGCATGGTAAAATTATCACGAGTCATATTTCAGTAAGAGATGGCACCAATTATCTTGACAAATAGAGGGGTAAGGTGCAGCCTTTTCTCATCTGAGTAACTCAAAACCCTCATGAGCCAAAAAGTCTTTAATGGCAAATACTGGCTATAATAATGAGCTTTCCTGTTTGATATTATATTTAAAGGACAGACTGGTGTTTGCATTCTGTTTATTTCTTCAAAATTAGTATTTGACAATAGATTTTCTCCAGTTTGGGAAAATGTCCCATTAAATGCTGAGAATGACACTTAAAATGATACTTCATGTTTCCTTCTTTTCTTTACTTGCTGGTGTAGATGATGTTACTGCTGCTTTTTACTTGTAATTTCTCTCCAGTTGCTCTTTTCTAATGTTCTGTTCAGCAATGCACTGCACCAGTCCATTTCATCAGCTGCAGGGACCAAACTACTATTTCTGTAAACTTAGCAGTTTTCAAGGACCTCTAGAAAGAAATATCTTGACTCCAACTGGATAAAGTAGTTGTACTTTGAAGTTCTTTTGTCTCAGTATTTTAATAGGTCAGCATTCTATTCCCCTTTTAAAGATTTTATGGCATAATCATTGTCATATCTTATATCATATTATTCTGGGTTCCCTACGTTAGAACGAAAGCTCAGAAGATCGACACTGACATCACCGATGCCAGAAGACCGACAGAGCAGTTAACCGACAACTCAGAATCCCGACAGCGAAAACACCGACATGGTAAACGTGTGAGCACGACTAGCTAAGTGTGCGATAGTGAGGGATTTAGAGTTAGGGTGCGGGTAAGGTAAGTGTGTGATAGTGAGGGACTTGAGAGTTAGGGGCGGATTAAGTGAGTTAGGGTTAGGGTGTGGGTAAGGTAAGTGTATGATAGTGAGGGACCTTAGGGTTAGGGTTTGGGTTAAGGTTAGTGCATAGATAGTTGCATGTAAGGTGTAGTGTAGGTTTTTAGGTTGTTGGTGTGCTTGTGTTGTGTGTGTGTTGTGTGGAACAGCAAACATTTTGTTTTGTTAACTGTCGGTATTGTGGTTTGTTGGGCATGTGAACTTTCGTGTTTTTGCGGTTTCGTTCTTGTGGTGTCAGTGTTGTGGGTGTTGGTGTTGTGGACTGTTGTTCTAATGTAGTAGACCCATTATTCTATCCCATTTTAATACGAGAGTTTGCCCCAAGTAGTTTTTAAGGCCAGTTCTTTATCTAGAAAAGACAAGAAATTTCACCATAATGGATCTGGGAGGAATTGAAGGGTTGGTTGAGATTGTTTTCCCGATGGCTCTGAGAGTTCTTTGTATTCCAATGGATAGCCTGTTTTGTAGGTTCAATATCTGAGGAACTGAGGATGCTAGGAAAGCAATTATAACATTACCTTTCTTTTTTCAGGAAGTCTGAAGATTCTTGCATTATTTCTTCTCTTCCTCTTTCCAAATCTTCAGTGTTATTAATCAGCCAAGTATTTTGCTTTAATAACTATTCTGTTTGAAGCTCTTCCTCTTTTATTCTCCCATCAGTGTCATTAAGTACATACTGAAGGTTGTGATGCTCTGCTTTTCACTCAAAGAGTTTAGCATCTTAGTTTGTTTTATACTATTGTCCTGAACATGATCTAATTTACTTGGAAAATTATCAGCATTTCTCCATATGAATAAATAAAATAATAATAACAATGTCCATTTGTTAACCAGGTAGGCCCACTGGATGCACAGTCCCTTTACAAAGGTAACCAGGAAGCAATGTCTATTTAAATGACTTGCTCAGGGTCATACAGTAACCAAATGAGTAGCACTCATCAATACAATTTGTCCAAGGCAAGTTCTAAGAAAAGTTGTTCTGGCAGGAAAGTTCTTCTTTACTCAATACTTTAATGAAACTTTGTTATTTCCCATTTTGAAGATAATTTCCTCTTGCAGGATATTGTTTTTGAAACTATCCTGCCAGACTCAACTTATTCTGCAGAGCTCTTTGTAGCTGCAATCACTCAGAATCTCTTCATACAGTTTCTTGATAACATTTAAGGTCCTTGTTATCATTTTATTTACTCAAAGCATTTGTTATAATTTATTTTCTTAGATTGCAGTTTATAAGCTTTGATCTACTTGGTGGGGTGGGATTTTCCTTTAAATTGGAAATATTTGCATAAAAAGGTTTATGGACTATATTTTAACTTTCTCTTAACACAGATTCCCAGTTCAATAAATCTTATTCATGGAGTAAACCAGATTCTTTCTAGGAAGGATTTCTTGTTAATAAAGAATGGAAATCTTTCTTGAAGCTTTAGTTATCAAAATGTTATCATAGGGCAGTGTTCATTTAACAAATTCACTAGGACCACAATCTTTGTATAGTTGGTGGGCCTGTTAGTGAATATTAAATCCAGTATATTTGACTGTCCATTATTGGGATTATGCATAGTTTGGATAACTACTGCCTCAGTAAGATTACCACACATTACAGTTACTTCAAATGTTTTTGTTTAGCCTGAAAAAGTGAGTATATAAGTGTCATGAGTACTTACCAAATGCTTTCTTGGGTTCCACTAACCGAAGTGTAAAGGATTCATTCTTGGGCAGTTCCTTCAGCATCTTGGCAACATCATAATGACGACATCCCACAATGCTTTGGTCATTAATGGCTTCAATGTGATCCCCCACACACACTGCCTTGATTCTATCAATGATGCTGCCCTCTTTTATTCTCTAGAAATAAAGCAAAACATTAATTGAAACTTTAATTCAAAGCAGCCTGACTTTTGCATATATATGTAACACCACCTAAAGAATAAGGTAACACTTTAGTCTGCTAACCTAAATATAACCCGATTCATTATTGAGTTAAGATTTCTGTCTTCTCCCCACTAAAACCTAATCACCTCTCATTAGTACAAACTCTCTGTCATATCTCATATACTTTTGTGGAGAATAGGTACCCCTGTGAACCTTTCAAAGAAACTACCTAGACTGAGTAGACAGGATCAGCCTTTAGAATGGGCAGAATGGATCTGCCTTTAGCAAAGTCAAATTGGTTTGGACTAAGAAACTAAAGGTTCTCTATATCATTGTTTAATGACCTGCTAAGGGACATTGCATGACATTCCAAATGATATTGTTGAGTATTATGGATCTGTAATTACCTGGCAAGTTACCAAGTGTCAGGTACATAAATTTTGGAGAGACTGAGTTTAAATAGGTCAAGAAGGGGTTGAGCAAAGCTATACTTGGTGTTTTCCAGGAGGTAACCAGGTACATTGTCTGGACCTACAGAAGTGATGGTTTTGGACTTTGATAGAGATGATAAAATTTGATGAAGAAAGATAATGGAGAAAATACGAATTAGGTGGGTAATGGGAGACTGTAGGTTGAGTCAGTGGGGTGAAATTAAAGCTTAATATGTCAGCATGGGTGCTGGCAATGGCCTTGGGGTCAGTGGGTCATTGGGTATAAATTCAGAGGAGAACTAAGAGTTATTTCGGAAAATTTCTGATATAGTTGAAGAAAGTTTGGAGTTGTCTTTTGGAGAGCAGAAGGCAAGTCAGGGGCAAGACATGCTAGGTGTAAGAAGGAGCAGAATAAAGGGAGTTTAAGGTAAGCTCACACCTAACTCAGTCTCTTTCTACAACTGCTTTTATGGAGTGGACAAACTGTTGCTGACGCACTTTACCCTTAAACAGTGTTAGAACAGCACTCCAGATTACTTTGGAGTTGGTAAGGCCTGATTTCTTCAAGTAAGGTAATCCACATTAGGGAACCTTAGGGGACTTTTGGGGACCTGGAAATTGCTTATAAGGCATGCTGCTTACCTGAAGTAAGCCATTATATGGGATCTGGAAATTATTTATAATGTATGCTGCTTACCTGGTAAGATGGAGTAGTTTAATTTAAATTAAAATAAATATATATCAAAAAAATGATGCAGTAAATTCTAAGGAGGTTAGGTATCCTCTTCAGAGGAGCTATGGCAGTGGGGTTTGAGCTAATGATGCTAGTGAAGCACAGATATGCATATAATAATGAATAACAAGTTAAAAAGGCAGAAAAACCAGGTCTATGTATAAGCTGGCATAGAGTGTGGTGACTGTATACCTGATGTTGCTGAGAAGTAATCCAGCTAACTTACTTTGCTCAAGATTATCCCTTTGATGAGCAGGGATGCAGGGGATGTAAAGGTAGGTCTCCAGCAGTGTGGTGTATTTTACTCAAGCACATAATCAAGTCACAAAAAATGCTTATAGTGAATGATGAAACTGAAAGAAGTTTCAAATGTGTGTATGTAACATATCCAGGATGGAACTCTGAGGAGGAGGTAGGTTTGAGCTGATGGGGAACATTTGAGGCTCGAGCCCACTGCTCATACCTAATGTGATTTTGCCTATTCGTATGATAGATATGTTGATGCTATCAGTACTATATATGGTGATCTATAACTAATAAGGAACTTCATTACCACCAAAAGGGGACATTTAGTGGCGTTATTTTTACATGTCTGGCACATGGGTGCAAGGAGTTTATAAAACACTGGGTGGCACACTGGGTGATTAAGGGCTGAGCCAAATTTAGATCTCCTCAAGAGAGGTCCATCTGTGTGAAGAATTATTACAATTGTTCATGGAAAGTATGCAAATGATGACTCTCTGCAAATGATGAGGCTTGGCATAAGATTGGGGTAACATAAATCACATTCACATATCATGGGAAATTTAGATTTAGTAATGTCCTTAGCAGCCAAAAGGATGGAATAATTCAGCTACTGAGGCGGAAAAGAGCAGTCATCAGTGAAGATACATCATTATATGGTTAGATCAAATTTTGACCACTTAGGCCAAGGTCAACAGTTGGTCCTGGGGAAGGATGGCCTGGAGCACGTGTCTGGTTAAGCAGGTCAGTTCTTTATTCTAATTGCGTGTGGGACTGGCCTTTAGGAATAGGGACATGGCACCCATGTCTTTGCCAGATTTGGAAGGCTGTTAAGAAAGTGCTTCACAAGAAGGGGATCAATCATACCCATTTTACCACACATTCATGCAGATTCAGTAGGGCTTCTTTTTTTTCTCAAGACAAATGTCCACAGTGGAGCTGATTAAGAGGGCATATGAGTAAACCACAAGAGCATATTTAACGTACAAGTGAAACAAATGTTTAGCATCTTCTAACATATTTTATCATTTGCAGAAGCAGTATGGTTAACTGGAGACTCATAGGTTCATAGGAGTGTATTAGGCTAATGGCCCTGGAGCCTTTATAACCCTAGCACAAAATATTCCCTGGCAACATGGCACCCAATGTTATTTCCCAGTGCCTCTGTCCAGCAGGGCCACTGAAATGATCCCCTAGGGTGAATTTTCTATTTCCCATCCACTCGTCAAGATTTCTCCTGAAGACGGCCAGTGAGGTGCTTGGCTTGATGTGTAAGGGAAGTCTATTCCAGAGCATGGGGAGACTCTGGGTTAGGAACCTGTCCCTCCAACAAGTTCTGTTGATTGTGGTAATGAGGTTGAGGTCTCTGCCGTGTATGGTATGCAGGAATTGGGATTTCTTTAGATGTAGCAAATCTAGCAGTGCTGGGTCTGACATGGCTTTGTAGGTCAAGCAAAAGATCGCCTCTAAGTAGGCGATATGATACCGAGAAATGTTGAAGTTTTTTTTTCCGCATAGGACAAGTGTTTAAGGCCTAGGATCCTCTTAGTGAGGTATTTTGGCAGTCTTTCTAGTTGTTGCATATGTCTAGTGAGGTACATGCCGAATGGAGCATTGTACTCGATAATGAGGGAAGAGTAGAGAGAGACAATGACCTCTTGTTTCCTGGAGGCAAAACTCTTTTTAATGAGATGTGCCACATAGAAGGATTTTCTGACCACAGTGGCAATGTGATTATCGAAGGATAGATTGCTATCCACTTGTGTTCCCAGATCTCTTATGACACCTTAGGGGTTCAGTGGATTACCATCAATGTGGTAGTTCATGGATACCGTGTTCTTCCCAAAGGGAATGACAATGCATTTTTTTGGTGTTCAGCTTAAGGCCATGTTTCTGACACCAGTCATTTGTCTCCGTGAGGCCTTTCTGTAAAACGTCAACATCATTTGGAGAGCTAATAATGGCTCCCAGTTTGCAGTCGTCAATGAACTTGGTCAGCCAGAGTCCCTTGGTTATGGCCTGGACTTCAGGAAAGTAGATGCCAAACAGGAGAGGACCCAAGACTGAACCCTGTGTGACTCCACTCGTGACTGGTCAGTAGTCTGACTTGGAGTCCGGTACTTTCACTGTGTGAGTTCTGTCCGTGAGCCAGTTTGCAACCCACCTTGTGACATAGGGGTTGATTCCGATTTTAGTGAGTCTATCTATGAATCCTGAGTGAGGAATTGTATTGAAGGCCTTGGCCAGATCGAGGTAGGCTGTGTGAACTACCTTACCTTCATCCACAGCTCTGGTGACAGACTCAAAGAAGTCTACCAGGTTAAGCAAACAAGATCTACCCATAACAAATCCGAACTGTGTGGGGTCTAGAGTCTGGAGATTCCCTATGTCCTTAATTGTGTATTGAATAGAAAGGTGAAATATGTTTCAGATACATAGGAAACAAGGTCTGGATATAAACACATAGCTCCTGAGAGCCCCAACTGTATCCAAGATGACCAGAGAACAATTAGTAACTCAGGAAGCTGGAATAGCCAAATGGGGTGGATGCGAGACATATATCTTATGCCAAAGCATGCACTTGGGAGACAGGTTGGTGATGGTTCCCGTCCCGTACTTATCTAAGGTTATGGCATATGCCAGTCTTCCTGAAAACAGACTAAAGTGGTGGGAAGGAAGTGGGCAAGACCACCCAGGCTGTATCAGTAGCTCTCACCAAGGAGGGTCAAGCAGCAGGCACACTTCTGTATCTGGGCATAGCTGGTCCTTCTGTCATGATGCAAATCTCACATCACCACCAGGGTTGGGGTTACAGCTGCATAATAAATATGTCTTAATGTTTGTCAGAGTGATAGCTCTGTGATTGGCTTTTGCCTCACAGGGAATGAAATGGGCCCGAAATGGCAATGGATCATAGGAAGCTAAAGTTAAATGGACAGTAAAGCACCAAAAAACAATAAAAAAGTGAATTTTGTTTTATAAAGCTCCACATGGTATCAAGTGGTATTAGTTAAAACTAACAGTAAATCAGATAGAAAAATAATTGGGAAAAACTTAACTGTTATTATTGATTTGTGAGGTGCAATGGATGTTGGCTTACATTCAAAGCAGAAATTAATATACATAATGTGTAAGGAGGCTTGACTGCTGATAAATCAGTTCCTTAAGGTTACGGTAATCTGGTCAGTGATATCACTTGAATTTGTCCACTGGTATCGTTCAACCTAAACACCCATAGACAGCTATGATGTTATGCAAATGCCAGAAAGAAAAGATAGACCAGTAGCTAAGCATGTGAAATGCCGAGACTCATTAATGCAAGTACCTAAATAGTGAGACTCAATGACCAAAAATGCAGCATTACATACACTAAGCTTGAAATCGCTGTTCCTCAGAATATTTCCTTTTCTTCAAGGCATGGCAATCTCAAATTTGATATGTATATAAGCTATGGGGGTGTAATGGATGCAGTGGTGCTTGCAAAAAACAACATCAAAGGTGAACAGGGATGTTCAACATTCGCTACTCTCTTGTATATTCAGTCTTTTTTTTGGCATTTGGAGAATTGTTATTATGAGTCTTGACATTTCAATAGAGAGCCCAGGCAGTATTAATGTTTCTTGGAGCTGCAGTATTCAGATCTGGAAGACAAGATTCAGTCATGTTTCACCCAGAATGGGGGGGGGGGGCACTTGACAGATTTGGTTCTTGATATTGCGAGTTTGCAGTGCAGGATGAAGTTACAAGAACTGAAAAAGATGAGTAGATGATCAACAGGGAAGTTAGAGCCAGAACAGGCAAAAGAGTCAGAAAGAAAGATAAGGCAGCAAGCAAAGGGGTTGCTAGGAAGTCTGGCGGAACACGTTGCAAGTTTTGTGAAGGTCAGAATATGGCTTGTTGGGTGTTTGATGCAGCAGGACCTCCACCACAGGACCCCTGGGGCTACTGTCAGACACTATACAGTGGCACAGAATAAGGAGGAGGACCTAGACTGGTAGCAGCCAGCGATGGCAACAGAAACAAAGACTGGAAGCTGAGTTGTAAAGATGGCATCTGTATTGGGTTACAATAAGATGGGGACACTCATTTTTTTTTTTTTGTCAGTGGGATAAGAAGATAGGGATGTCCCATTTGGGAATCAGGAGAATTTAGGAACATACTACTCTCTTAGGGTTTAGAAGATGCTGAGCTTTTAGACCAGCAGCCTACAACACAGTTTGTAGAAATACTAAAATATCACCCTGGAGACAACTGACAGACATTAGATTCATAATGGATGGCAGACTGCAACATGGAGAGCCAGTCTTGGAACCAGGGCTACAAGAAAACATCTACACTACCATCAGTGAGAAGGTGGTATAAGTAATATTACTGAATATGAACAAAGATTAAATGGTGGCTAAAAAGTAATGATTAATAATAATGCAAAGAAGGCATTAATCATCAGAAGAAATGGCATGGATAACACCATGCACGTGGATGGAGAAAATAGCTTTATAAACTCTTCCATGCCAAAAGGAATCACAGGAAATAAGTATATACAGATGATAATAGTATATCTACTGGTAGTTGTAAACAAGTAAAATAAATCATGAAAAGGTACAGAAAACATGAAAGAAAACCATCAGAAGAGGAAAAGACAGGATGTTGTAAACTTAATAGATGAAATCCAGAATAAGAAAAATATTATACTGGAAGAGCAGCAAACACCTACAGTATCACTAAATCAAGAACCACAGTAACACCTGATGACGGGATATATGGAATAGGTATAACAGTACCCAATAATATATTAAGTAAGGGCATGGCAATTCTATTACTACACTTAAAACCTTGGACATTTATTAAACAAAGAGCTAATTACAATCACTACACGTAGGGGTAAAAAACCTGAGAACATAAAAGTTACCATGACACATTTAGTAACTAAAACATCTAAATACAGTAAAATATATGTTAACAGGAACTAATGATGTATAACGCACTCTGAATATATATAAAAAAATCTGGGAAATATTTACTTTCAGCATTTCAGAAAAAAATTGAGATATGCTTATGTAAAATACCACATTTTTTAAAATTCCATGACTACACACTTACAAAAGCAAAGCTAATGCATTGTTATGTAAAAAGCTATAATGTTATAACCACGTGGGACTAGATAATTGTAGATGCAACAATGTTTTCAGGAGATAAATTACATTAAAGTAGGATTGGGACTGAGCATCTGATCTTTGTTAGGTTCTCCTTTTTGGAGCAGTAAATTCATAAAATTTTCAAGAAACACACTTGCACATGCTAGGACCTCTCCTGTTTGTCATCTTCTTTTCTAAAGTAAAAGCCAATACCAAAGGGCTCTGACTGACTAAGTTTACAGATGACTACAAGTTAAGGGCAGTCATTCACTCCCCAGATGACTTAACCATACTGCAGGAATGTTTGTCCCAAATAAATAACTGGTGCCAAAATTATGGAGTGAAACTAATTACCAGAAAATGCATTATTGTATCCTTTGGGAAGCCATTTAACCCAGGGATCTTCCACATTGACAATACGACCCTAAGAGTTGACCCAGTTGTTTGGGATTTGGGAACTTATGTGAACAGTGAACTAACTTTTTGACCAACATGTGTCCATTGTTGTAAGAAACTCCTACTATATTGTACAGCTTTATTGAACAGCTTATAAGCAAAGGGATTGTGTCTAGATCTAGGGATGTCATTGTCCCCCTTTACCCATCCCTCATTTGGCCAATCATCGAGTATAATGTCCCCATTTGGCATGTATCTGTCCAGACACATGCAACAACTGGAATGGCCACAGAGATACCTTACTAAAAGGATGCAAGGCCTAAACAACACGTCCAACATGGACCAACTCAAAGTCCATCAATATATTGGGTATCTTACAGACTGCTAAGAGTTGACCTGTGTCTGGCATACAAGGCACCCTCCAACCCATCAATTATGGATTTACTGCACATGAGCAAGTCAAATGGCATCAGATATAGTCAGTCCAGCAATTTAAACCTCTTCTGCAACATCAACAGAACAGTTTGGAGGGACAGGTATATCTTGCAGAGGATACGGGTACTCTGGAACAGATTTCTCATCCACATAAAACAAAGTTCATCACTGTCCATATTCAAGTGCAACATGTATGGATGGGAAACAGAAAATGTACTCCATGACTGCCTCCTATACTACTAATGGACAGACGCAGTTCTTAAATGCTTTATCCCATGCATGGTTCCCTCAAATTATCTATGGTATGATCCCATTTATTCTCATTACGGGTAATACATAATTATGGACCATAGGATGGTAAGGCCAATCTTTAACTAAATGAGATAGGTTAATCTGAGCACAAAATGGGAAACTGGCTAGACTTAAAATGGCATGCAAGGGCAGCTAACCTAGTACTTAACTATGAATCTATAAACCTGTCAGTGTTCATCTTAACTATTAATTAACTCTTAATTTATTAAATGCAGTTTTTGATAGGGCATTAGACAAAAATGACATCAGTATATAAAGGGAATATGAGTAGCAGTAACATGATCTGATGAAGCTCATTTTTGGCTGAAAGCGCTTATCAACTGCAATATTGTATTGTACTTGTATCTACAATACTTATATTAAAGTTTTTGAACATTTATTCTTGGGCTATTGATTCTGCTTCGCTTCAGCACTCACTACTTTGGATTTAATGTTTATTTTTACCCACGAGTGTTTTTGAAGTGTTTATCCGGCTTAGGCATTGATTTGGTTATTTTTATTATAAAAAATATAAAACCAGCTTTACATTCTTGCATGCATCTCCAACAAGAGATGTACTTGTTTTTTACCAAATTTAGCTAGTTTATTTGGGGTTAGGAATTCTCTATGTGGGAATTTCCAGGTAAATATACACCAGTATTGTGACCAAGATGCAAATGTGACAGAAGATAAAATATGCGATTTATTTTCATGAGGCAAATAAGAAATATGACCCATGGTAATATGATTTAAAATATTTATCTTGTAATTTTATCCTAAGTTTTTTATATAATTTTGAATTTAGGATTTTAATTTTTGATTTAGTGTAGATAATTTCATATAAATAATTTATTAATTTAGGGGTTTCTTTAAAAAATGGTTACTAAGGATTTTATAAAGATTATGGGAATGAGCTATCACACTTTGTAACAGTAACCAAACATGATAATCCAAATCAAAATCTATTGTAAGTTGATGGATTTTTTTTTTACTCTCTCTTTAAAACATTGCTGCCAACAAATACAATTTTTAGATTCCCAAGAAATGAATGTGCTATTATGAACTTTATCAAAATGTTTTTGGTGATACTAAAGGGAATTAAGGTTTCAAACCAGATCTTAGTGTCAATATTAGCAAGGGTGATTTTTTAAAGATGTTAAGTACAGAGTTTATAAGACTGGATTTTTTTTTCTGGTTATAGAAATATTATATTGGGTAATATAACAAAGAAAGTGTGAGAATATATTAGTCTGGTCTTATAAGAAGAAGTTACTTGAAAGATTATTATCATTTTGTAAAACTGTTATATGTAAAGACTTCCAAATTAGAAATAGAATTTGTATCTACTCACTTCAAGATTATTTTAAACTTTCTCTTGTCTCTGGTCCCCATGCAGCCCCCTGGCCTTCCAAGAAACTGTGTGCTTGCCACTAGTCACCTACATGGAAGAGTGACCTCAACCCCCCCAACATACCTGGCTGAAATTTTATCTACTGGCCCTGAAACTGATACAAGGACTGTTGCTCTCCAACCAAGAAAGGGAGGAAGAAAACAAAACAACATCACAAGCTATACTAGTCACATACACAGAAAAGTGACCTAATCCCTCCCCCGAACACACCTAGCTGAAATTGTATGTACTGGCCCTGAAAGTGATACAAGAACTGTTGCTCTCCAGCCAAGGAAGGGAGGAAGAAAAAAAAACACCATCACAATCTATACATATGCTCCCCAATTGCTTCTTCCTCACCTGGTGTTAAAAGCATTTTTCTGTCTTTTTTTAAATTAAACTAGACTGTGGCATGCACATGGATTTCTCGGCTCACCAACCCCCCCACCACCACCATCTTTCTTCCGCCCCCACTGAGTATGCATCTCTCTCCTTAGTCTCTCTATCACTTTGGCACCTAACTAAAGTCAGGAAAGTGTGCTAAAGGCTAAGACTTTCCAGCCAGTATCCTCTTTTCTAAACCAAGGGCCCACTCCATACATTATCAACATTTGTCCTTACCTAGTCTCTCCACTCTAAACACTGTACTACTCACTGATAAACTTAAGTCCAAGTCCCAATTATAGTTTTCTTTTGAAGCATAGTAATCTGCCACTCCTGGCTCTGCCCTCTCTGTTCCCCTACCCTACCCCCATTCCTACCCACCCTCACATCAATTACACTTATCCTACCCAGAGTTCTACCTACATCGACTGCTCACCCAATCATAACCTTCTATTAATTCATTCTTCATTACACCCCCATTTCACTAATTATATAATTGACATCTCACACCCCACCCCCTTACACTCCACCACACTGTCTTCACATTCCAGTTTTTTACAAATAAATCATATTGTTCATTATCCTACATACCCCTATATCACAACATGCTATTGATCACCAACTTAGTACTACTTTCTCTCTCTCTATCCTTCCTCTTCTACAACTACTTACTTCTTCTGAAACCATACATGAATATTACAAGCCAACTCATGCAACTACCACTCTTCAGCCCAAACTCATTCACTTCTCTGACATGGCATCCTCTCTATGTGCAACACATAGCCCCTCCTTAAAAAGCTAAACATTCTAACCTTAAATGTAAAAACTAAAATAATACTAACTTCCATACACAAATACAATGCAAAGAAAAAACTGCTACTCACTAATTCCATACACACTTAATACAACCTACTATGCGGTGACATTCACCCCCATCCCGGACCCACTCACTCCCCTCTTTATCACATAAACCGTCACAAAACCCTTAACCTCACTACCATCAATCTCCAAAGCATCAAAAACAAAATTCCAGATTTTCATGCCTGGATTGAATGCTATAAGCCAGATATTGTAGCAGCAACTAAGACTTGGCTAAAACCTTATATTAAAAACTCTGAATTCCTCCAATCAGGCTTCTCTTGCCTGAGAACAGCTAGGCCCAGAAAAAAAGATGGGGGCATTGATCTCATATATCATAATATTTTTAAAATAGTCCCATAAAACAAACCCACTCCCACATTTCCTACAGCTGAAATACTAATATCCTACTTGAAAATGAATATCAGCAAAAACATCTGCATTATAGTCACATATATCCCCCGGGTAACAATATCCCAATATTTCAAGACATACTAGCCTGGTCATCCAAAAACATAGAGAATGAAACAATCATACTTGGTGATGTGAATATTAACTGGTTAGACATCATACATCATCATCCAACAAACAGTATCAACCTATTTAGGTACACCCAACTCATTACTACCATAACCAGACCTAACAAAAACAAAGGCTTAGTACTAGACTGAGTCCTTGTCTCTGACCCTAGTAAAATCTCCTCCACTGGCACTCACCCTAACAGCATTAGTGATCACCTACCAGCATAAATAATTTGCAAACCAACTCCAGTGCCTAATGTACACCACTATAAGCATACCAGAGAATTATCTCACTTCTGCCCAAATACCTTTACTGATACCTTACGAAATGTCAACTGGCATCCACTTAAAGTTCTACCACTGAATGATGCTGTTGAATTCAACTCAACATTCCTCCATGTACTAGACAATCTCGCTCCTCTCCAACACAGGAGAGTGAAAGCCAACCAGGCCAGTTGGCTTACCAAATCCACCAGACAACTAATGAAAGCTAGGGATAAGGCCTGGAAATTATGGCATACAAGTAAAAACCCTACAGACTTCACTCAATACAAACAATTGCATAATCAAGTAAAGTGACTTGTAATGAAAAACAAGCAAGACTATTACATTACTCTGCAAAATGACTATATGCAAAATCCTAAAAGGTTCTGGAGGTCCATAAACTCTCTGTTATACCCAGGCATAAGTGATAATCCCTCCCCTGATCCCCTGATCCAGACATGGCCCCAGCTGAAACTGCCTCACTTATTAACTCATTCTTTGAAAACAGTATAGTCAATATCACTGACAACTGCCCACTAATCAACCCACTGCCCCCAGACTCATCTGTTACAAAACCAAACTTCTCTCTCATACCCATACCTACCTCTACTATAAAGAAACTCCTGCTTAAACTTAAACCTGGATCAAATCATCCAGATAACTTACCACCAGAATTCCTCCAAAAATCAGCAGACACTATAGCCTATCTCATTAGCATACTTCTAAACAGATCCATTCAAGAGTCTTTTGTTTTCACCATCTGGAAAAAGGCATTTATCCTCCCTCTCCACAAAGGTATAAACAGTAATGATATATCTAAATTCCATCCAATTGCCATCCACTCGCCCATCTCCAAAATTCTGGAAAAATGTACCCATAACCAACTACTTAATTACCTACTGCACCACAACCTCCTCACCCCAACCCAACATAAGTTTAGCTTAGTCATAGCACCACCACTGCTCTTATATCTTTCTTGGACACAATCAACCATGCTTGAGACTCAGGATACCTTGTCTCCTCACTATTTCTTGATCTTTCCAAGGCATTCGATACTGCCTCCCACCCGCTTCTTCCGACGAAACTCGCCAGTTTAGGCATAACTCCCCCTACCCTACCCTGGTTTTCCAACTACCTTACAGATAGACAACAAACAACCAGATGACACCAATCCCGCTCTCCTTTCCTCAACATCAATACTGCTGTCCCACAAGGGTCCATACTAGGTCCACTGCTCTTCAGCATTTTCATTAATGATTTCCATACCAGCATGCCCCATGCTAATATCATCTAATCTGCATGGCCAAGTCTACCTCAGAACTACTTACACTCATCCAAAATGCCTTCATCTCCATTGAAACCTGGATGTGTAATAACCATTTAGCCCTAAATGCTAATAAAACCAAACTTATGTTGTTCACACCCCAAAAAACAACACCCCTAACCAAAAATGAATTTTTCATCAACTCTCTCAACAACACTTGCCTCAAGGTAGTCTCATATACCAACCTTCTAGGGGTGATCATAAACAAACACCTAACTTTCGACCAGCATACTAACACAAACATCAAAAAAAAAAAAACACCAGAAACTAGGCATCCTGTACAGGCACAAACACTTCCTCACATATGCAGCAAGACAGTCCCTTGCCTCTTCCTTTCTTTTTCCATCCTTGCTCTATGGTGCACCTCTCCTTACTAATATATAATCCTCTCTTACATCCAAACTGGACTCATGTTACAATAAAATCACAACATTTTCAACCAGTGCCAAATACTCCTCCCACCACTGAGTATCACTCCAACAACTAAACTGGTTACTTCCCCAACATCTAACATACCTGCGACTAACCACAGCTCATAAGCTAATCTATAAGCCTTTTAGCTGTCCTTCCCTCTCCTCTCTGTTCACCATGTATCACCTAAATAGACCTCTGCGATCATTCAATTAGATGCTCCTTAGTGAGGAAATCCCAATCTTTCCCCAGGTCAAATGCATTACCCATATGCTATAGCCTATGGAATGCTCTCCCTCCTTCAATTAGGTCTACTAGCAACCTTGGATGCTTTAAGACTTCGTTGAAACAACACCTGTTCTCCCATTGGCTATGTACATGGACCAGCACTGACTATAAAAAAAAAACAATATTCCTAGCCGTCCTACTTTTCCTCCCCATCTCACTTACCACTCAGACTCCTCATATATACATTCAGTGCTTTCAGCTTACTAAGTCCAACATGTGCCACCCAGCAACACATAATCTACTATATTAGTTACCTACGATATCTTCATACCTCCCAAACATACTAAATTACTCGGTTTTATCCGAGTTTTGGGGTCAAATAATGGGGTTCCACAATTCCTAAGTAGCATCCCTTGATTTCTGACTTTTTCCCAGCTTTTTTTTAAGATTTCTTTTCTTTTCCACCTTTTGTTTACATCATCATGTGCGCAATGACATCAGCACTGTCAGCCTGTCGGAAATGAGCTCAAGGGCTCACATGTGGCTGCATTTCCGGAGGGCTGCTTTCTTCTGTTTGAATGGTCTGTGAGCGGGAAGGGTACTGCTGCAGAGCTAAGGAATTTGCAAACGATCTGTGAGCGGGAAGGGTACTGCTGCAGAGCTAAGGAAATGACTGCAGTGCTGTGTGTGGATTATCGTCTGGCCTGGGCTGCTTCATGGAGGAAAGGAAATTACTGTTGCAGCTGCTTCAGGTATCTGAACTGATGAGTGTGTGTGTGTGTGTGTGTGTGTGTGTGTGTGTGTGTGTGTGTGTGTGTGTGTGTGTGTGTGTGTGTGTGTGTGTGTGTGTGTGTGTGTGTGTGTCTGCGGGCGCGTGTGTGTTGAGAGACAGGGAGAAAGGGAGAAATAGAGAGATTACAAAACCCAAAATTTAAGGATATAATTTAAATGTAGCTCTTATGGACTTTAAAAAATTGCTGGAATAAATGGATCTATGCTAGCATGTATTTCTGTTTGAGTGTGCATGTGTGTGTCTGTGAGAATTTTAAATATTGCTTTTATAAACTTACTGGAATACCTGCGCGTGTGTGTGTGTGTGTGTGTGTGTGTGTGTGTGTGTGTGTGTGTGTGTGTGTGTGTGTGTGTGTGTGTGTGTGTGTGTATGAAAATGCCCCAGGTGAATACACCTGGTGGCTAGAGGTACTCAGGCTCAAACCCTTTACCTTGGGTACAGCTAAAAGGAGCCTAACATCCTTAGCTACCACCACTTGTGAATTTATGCCTCATACTTTTGTTCTGTTCCTCATAAAAAAAATGTGTTTTTTCAGGATTTTTGTGACAAATCACTGAAGGATTGCATTTACTAAATAATGACAGGCATTTGAATTTCAGACTTCATATTCTTCAGAAAATAAATGGTAACACAAAACCTTTTATTTTAGCCATGTTCTAAGTTTATAAGATCAGTATTTGAAATGTGTCCCTATTTTGGGGCTGTATTCCCCCATTATTGGCTTTGTCTAGTTTTTTTGTACTAAGACGTTGAGAGCTATGGAGAGAAGTGAGAACTGAATTCACTAAATGATAGCCATTTAAGTTTCAGTCTTCCTATCTTTCAGGAAACTGCTGATTTGGCATAGTGGTATGTTGCTCTGACTGTAGTGGTGCACTGTGTCCTAGGTTCAAGACTTGGCAGTGAAATGCATGGTGATAACATCACATTTTATTCTAGCAACTTTCCAAAATTATACAAGCAATGTTTAAAATGTGTCCCTGGTTTGTGGCCTTTTGTCCCCCACCAAAAAAAAAAAACTGAAATTGAAAATAAGTGCAAGAAGCTGTGCAAGATGCTTACACTACTGTCATTTTATATATATATATATATATATATATATATATATACACATATATATATATTTATTTATTTATATGGATCTAGGACTGTTGAATGAAAATTCAACAGTCCGAATCCACTATCACAGAACACACTTTAACAAAAGCGCTTTCACCGAAAAAGCGCTTTCGTTAAAGTGTGTTAAAAAAAAATAAACATCACATTTACGTTTTTGCAGGGGGGCAAGCCCCCCTGCACCCCCCCCCCACTTTTATATTCTCACTCTGAGGTCGTACTACAATGGGGAAAAGGGAAATTTCCCTTAACCTCACTGTAGTGTGATCTGCGCAACAGGCATACTTACGCAAAAGTGCTTCTTCAGTGAAAAGCTGACGGGGTAGTAGGTTTTAGCTTGTGTAAAAGGTTGCAGATGACAGAAGTTGGGACAGGTAGCAAGTTTAGAGTTGGAAGAGAGTTAGTAGTTAAGATTGGAAGGGCAGAGCTATCAGCTGTTAGTTGTTTAGCAAGTGTTTGGATGGTGTCTATGAAGAAGGTATTAAAAGCATTAGCAGTTTGCTTTGGATTGTTGGGATTTGCTCCTATAGCGGGTGGTGTTGTGGATTGGCCTGGTCTAAGTAGTCTGTTTATGCTAGCCCAGAACTTTTGTGGATTCTTTTGGTTGTTCTGTTGGAGGTTGCAATAAAAGTTTTTTTTATCTTCAAGTATAGCTTTTTTTGTTTTGTTTTTTTTTTTGCCTGAATTGTTGTTGTTCTATGGGGTTTTTAGTTGTTTTCCATTGTGCCCAGATTTTATTTCTGTGTTGAATTTTTTGCCTGGTTTCCTTTGTAAGCCATGGAGCTGGTTTAGATTTAATTTTGATGGAACGCTTTGGTGCATGGTGGTCAAGGATTGTTAAGAATTTTGAGTTAAAGTAGTTAACTGCTTCGTCAAGTGGGAGGTATTTTATGGGTGACCAATCACATGCTTTTCGTTCAGCTTGGAAGTTACCAGGGTTAAAATTTCTGTTGCTTCTTATTGTTCTATATATGGTTGGGTTGTGTATGCTAGACCTTTGCCTAATTATGTAAGTGAGAGAATGGTCACTTACATCGTCAGGGAGGGTCCCTGCATTGTAGAGTTGTTGGTGATTATTTATAAGAATCCAGTCTAGGATAGATTCTTTCTTGTTAGGTTTGTTAATTCTGGTTGGGGAGTTGATTGTTTGTGAGAAGCCATGAAGGTTAATATGGGAAGTTGGTGTTTCACTAGAGCAGTCCTTCCTGTTTATATTAAAGTCTCCAAGAATTATTGTCTCTTGGGGAATATTTGAGGAGAGCTCAGCAAGGATACCTTCCAGAGTGCTGGTGTTGTTACCAGGTGGTAAGTAGATACATATTATATTTTTCGATTTGCTAGGATTAAGCTGAAGTTTAGTGCTAATGATTTCTACATTGTTTTGTGAAGGGGAACTGAAATCTAGTATTGATATTTGTAGCCCTTCTTTATAAAGAATAGCAACTCCCCCTCCTTTTTTTGCTTTGCGGTCTTTTCTTAAGATGTTGTAGCCAGGTGGAATGATTTCAACATCTTGCGTAGTGGGTTTTAGCCATGTTTCTGTTAAACAAAGTATATCAAAGGAATGAACATCCAGGAGAGCATGGAGGTGGGCAATTTTATTATTTATGCTGCGAATATTGAGGTGGGCCATATAGAGTGAGTTGGGAGACTTAAATGGGATATTAGGGGAAGAGGGAACATGAGTTTGTGGTTGTATGTTTACTTTATGACCTGGTCCTGGGTTAGGATGGATGTCTCCATCTAGTAAGGAAAGGTATAATAGTTTGTTTAAGGGATTGTGGAGGTTATAGTAATGGTGGAGAGGTTTTCTGGGTTTTAGATAGTTATATTTGACATGGGTTAGTCTGTGATATTTTGCAGGTAAATAGGTAGGTAGAGATGTTATATTTATGTGTTCTGGGGAGTTAGTTAGAGGTATAATACCTGTTTGCTTTTTCGGGAAATTCAGATGTAAATATTTTGACTGTTCATAAGATGTTAGCAGGTAGGCTGCTATTAGAGAAGGCAAGAGTGTAACAAAGATTAGGAAGTTTCGCTGGGTTTGGGAAGTTAGTGTTTGCATTGTGATTACTAAGTTTTACTGATTTTCTATGGGGGGAGGAGTTTTACTAGCCATGGTTAGAGAGAGGTGTGTGTAGTATGTTAATAAGATGAATGTTGTGATTGGTTTGGAGAGGTAGGGGGTGTGGTTAGGTTGTATAAGTTTAAGAGTACTGGGGGAGGGAATTGGGGTAGGGTAGAGGAGCGGAGTGAGCCCGCAGGGCGAACAGAGCAGGTTGGAGCAGGTAAAGGAAGAAATTCCAGAGGCAATCAGTGAGCAGTAGACTCCTGAGGAGCCCTTGGTAGTTCCAGGTGAGTGGAGTGTGATAGCTCAGCTGTTAGATTGCTAAGTGATAGTAGAGAGGAATAGGAGGACAAGAAGATAAGTAGAGAGGGACAAGTTTAGGAGCAGTCAAGTACAATAAGGTAACTGAAAGGTAGTCTGGAATCCAATACAGGGAAGTAGGGATAATAGAAGACCACTCAGGCCTATATTATGGTGCCACCTAGTGGGCAATAGGCATAGTACAGCAAAACCCAAGGATACAGAGATAGCTAGAATAAAGGGCTCAAGTAATAGTTCCTAAGGAGAGAAGAGTAGTTACCTATTGGGTAGAGATGGGTATGGCTGCTGGGTACCTGCCTAGATGGTGTGATTACATACACCACTATGTTATTCAGAGAAGTAGAGTTTTACAATAGTTCTAGGGGAAAAAAAACGTACTTCCTTTTTTCCTTTGGTGACTGGGAATTTGAAATAGGACCGTAGGTTTCTTTAGGCTGTAGATGAGCAGGCTGAAACTAAGAACAAGGGGCCCTTATTGAGCAGGCAGGAAGGATTCACAAGTGTTAATGCAGGAATGGAGGTTGAAAGTTCCTTTTTTCCTTTGGTGACTGGGAATTTGAAATAGGACGGTAGGTTTCTTTAGGCTGTAGATGAGCAGGCTGAAACTAAGAACAAGGGGTCCTTATTGAGCAGGCAGGAAGGATTCACAAGTGTTAATGCAGGAATGGAGGTTGAAAGTTCCTTTTTTGTTTGGTGACTGGGAATTTGAAATAGGACGGTAGGTTTCTTTGGGCTGTAGATGAGCAAGCTGAAACTAAGAACAAGGGGTCCTTATTGAGCAGGCAGGAAGGATTCACAAGTCTTAATGCAGGAACGGAGTTTGAAAGACAGGAAAGAAAACCCTCCAGGGCAAGGGACACAGCAGCCAGGGCAAATGCAGGATAATAAATTACTTTTAGAATCTTTAATCTGCTGCTCAACATCCTTCCCTCTCTACTGCAAAACTGCAATACTGTATTGTTCACACAATCACTATTATCCCATGTCATCAACTGTATTCTTGTTTGGCTTGCATACTTAATACTAGTTATACAGATGTTAGATTCTTCCGCGAATTCTCAAAAGCTTGCACCACGTGCAAGATCGGTGCAGTAGCCCAAGCAGACAAAATGTCCACCGTGCGATCCAGGAACAGCCTGCAGGGTTATGCATGAATGCTCCTACACTAATCCTGCATGGATGAAGCCCTTGTATGCAAATCACCCCATTTGCAGGAGAAATCCATGCAAATGAGGTAAATATGCGATCCGGGAAGCCTGTGACCGTCCGTGCAGTATTAGTGCAATCAGCAGAAATGTACTCGATTAGTAACCAAGTACATGTCTGCAAATTCCAAAACGGAGCTATGACAGCCCCAAATAAAGGCTGCATATCATGTAGTAAGCATGCCAATGGCCAAGTATAAGGCCATTGGAATTACAAACAGTACAACAAATAAAAAAATCAACTTTCAATTCCTATTAGCTGATCCCGGCAGTTTAAGCATAGGGCAGTGGCGCACAAACGGTATTGGGGGAAAATAACATAAAGAACCTAAATTAAGCATTCTAAACAAAATCAGTATTCCCGCCATGCAAGTCAACGGCAGGCAGAAGACAACATGGCCAGTGAGTAGTGGTTGCTAAGAGGGGGAGGCCCAGTGTGAGACATGTAACTATGCATTAGCAGGCCGTCCTATGCAAAAGAGGGGAAGGATAGTGAATCCCAGTTTTCCCCAGGATGTGAGGCAGGTCCCAACAGTGTAAGAGTATGAATAGCTGGGTGCAAGCCTAGGAGGTAGGTGACATCATGGGGGTGTGTGTCAGGCATACTGTAAATGTATTGGAGCCCTGTGGCCTGGGGTTGCCCCTAGCGTAGCACAGCTAAGCTAGGGAGTGTGTCCAAACCTGCCTAGCAGACATTACAAAGCCTAAGCGGGTGCGCGCACCGGTTCGTATAGGAAGAAAAAAGAGGTTAAACCAGGAAATAGCAGCAGTGTGCACATATGAGCACTCTGGTTGCACGGCTCGCACACGGGCTGAAACAGGAAGGCAATGGGAGGGGAAAACAGCAGTTGGGAGGTAATCAATGAGTACTAGCTTAGCTGGCAGATGAAATGTATCAGAACCAGCCAATTACACAGGCAGCAGACCAGCCCAGAACACTACTATAAACTATGCGAACTCCTACCCCTCTGTTTTTTCCCACACTCTACACCACCAGTGTAAACAAGTGGGGAACTTTTAACACTCACAACTGCAAAATATTAGGGACTGCAATAGCTACCATACAACTACTTGTAGAAGAGGCTGAGGATGGTGAGGATGTGAATGCTGCTGAGCAACCCGCAGTGAGGAGACGGAGAAGAGTATACAGACCCAGGGTAACCTACCAAGGGCTACATGTGCTGGAGATAGTGGAGTGCTATAGGGTGGACGGAGACCTCCTACAGCAAATTGTCAAGCTGTGCCAGCCACATCTCACACACAGAACTAACAGAGGGGAACCCATCCCAGTGGATACAAAGGCATGTGTAGGCCAAGAATACTAGCTACAGGTACCTTCCAAGGGACAACTGGGGATATGATGGGGATCCCACAGGCATCAGCATCCAGGGTACTCCACCAGTTCCTGGATGCCATGTCAGCACATGTCAGTGAGCATGTTTACTTCCCCAACACCCGTGAGGTGTTGGCCAGCAATATGCAACTGTTCCACCAAAGAGCAGAATACCCTGAAGTAGTGGGTGCTATAGATTGCACGCACATATGCATCTAAGCACCACCCAGTGAGCGGGGTAGGGTCTACATCAACCGCAAGGGCTTCCCCTCCATCAACTGCCAGGTCATGTGCAATGCTCAGGGCATAATACTGAACATGTGTGCTTGCTGCCCTGGAAGCTATCACGATTCCCACATCAGGCATCTGACGCAGCTGTACCAGAGATTTGGCAATGGGGATATCCCACACGGTCACATAGTGGGGGATGCTGGATATGCAGTGGAGCTGTGGCTGATGACACCCATCAGAAATGCACACACACCCAAACAAGGACTCCATAATGAGGCACACATGCAAACAAGAATCATAACAGAGCGGGTGTTTGGGATGTTCAAGTCATGGTTCCAGTGCCTGGACACATCCAGTGGAGCCTTGCAGTACTCACCAGCTACATATACCCAAATGTCCTTGTATGTGCCATGCTACACAATATGATCCTGCAGAAACAGCCTCAGCAGGAACAGCACGGGGCAGGGCCACACAATCCCCCCCTCCACCATTGCCAAGGCCAGCCTGCACAGGCACAGCGTGACTTGGAGGAGGAACAACCTGAGCCTGCCCAAGTAGGCAGAAGGAGGCATGCCCAGTATGCCCTGGTCTTGGCAAAGAGGCAACGCATAGCACATACACTGACGCAGGAGGACCCAGGGAATAACACCTCTCTCTGACTCTCACATACAGTAAAAGGGATGCCAAACAATACACTACCTGTGCCTAACCATGTGTAGGGAGTGTACTATGTGCATCTGACATAGGCAGCCCTGCAGCACCACCCTCAATACTGGGACACCCACAAGGTAAGTGACTCACACATGCCAGTCGGGGGGGGGGGGGTCACATGCCCAACAACAGTCACAGCCAGCAGGACAGGTGTAGACAAACACAAACAAAGGCTGTGTTATGGCCTCTGAATGATGCCTATGGTTAATCCCCCTGGCCTACACAGACTGACTACAGCAGGCCAGATAGTGGGATGTCAGTTGTGAAGGCTAGGAAGTCAGACACAAATATGTAGGTAATTATAAGCTAAGTTCTGTAGTACACTCATATGCTTCTAGCCAGCGAGATAGGTAAGACCACAGATTGAAATGGAGTAACCGACATACCAGTACAGTCCTGGCAGATGTGTACAAGTGTTAGGTGTGCCCCCCCCATCCTACATAGACATAAAGTAATAGTCAGGTATGCCCCCCCAATTCTGTGTAGAAATAGTCATGTGTGCCCCCCCCTCCCGCTATGTAGAAATGTAGTAACAGTCAATGCCAACTGATCGATGGATACCCTGCTGAGACAGCATGCAACCTGTCAGTGTACAGCACAAATTTCAGCGCTGCACTACAAACTACCTGGACTTGACACACACATGAAATACAGACGCCCATACTGGACATGCTCATACACATAGAGAAATGAAGGCAATGTAAGTCAACAACATGCTAAAAGGTCACACTGGGCATGCTCACACACAAACACATGAAGGCCATGTCTGCAAACACCAGTGGACCTGACATATCTGGCAGTCACAGTTGTTAGTGCAGACACTCATCAGTATGCACCACTCATGCCTTGCACACACAGTGGATAGGAATACAGACATATATGTAAAGACAACACACTATAATAAGCCAAAGGTAGATGGACATAGATGTGGGGAAGAGGGTGACTGTGACATGGAGCCATCCAGGCCTGTCCCACCCAGCACACAGCCAAAGGGCCCCAAACATATGGGGTGCAGATGTCACTAACTGCAGATACTAGCCACCAGTATCTGTCAGCAGTACAGACTATATGGTGCATGTGCCAGCTGTGCAACATAACTGTACAAGAAAGTAGTCATCTAGCAAATGCATACACTTACCTGTGAAATGTGACCCTGTGTGTGCCCGCATGTGGCATGTCAACCGCTAGATGAATGGGTAATGGCCCACGCACACACACTGCTCTCCCCATAGCCCTACTATGACAAGCCTGATGAGGTCATCCAATGTGAAATACACATTTGCGAGAGTTGTGGCCTAGTAATCACCGTGGCACATCCCATAACTGAGTATTGCTGTAGTATGATAAGCTAGTTAGGTAGAGGTTCAAATCCCAGACCTGCCGACTGAGTGTGTGTGGTTGTGTTTGTGTCTGTCTGACTGTGTAGAGAGCAATGCCTTTTAGGGTAGTCACACCCCTAACAATTTTCATGCACAACTTCAGCAAGGCTGCTGATGTCATTGACCTAGATACACCTCTGTGAAGACTGCAGCCCAGTAATCGCTATAGCACATCCTGTAACTGTGTACTGCTGTTGTGTGATACACTAGTAAGGTAGGGGTTCCATTCACAGACATGGCAAGTGTGTGTGTGTGTGTGTGTGTGTGTGTGTGTGTGTGTGTGTGTGTGTGTGTGTGTGTGTGTGTGTGTGTGTGTGTGTGTCTGTCTGTGTAGAGAGCAATGCCTTTTTAGGCCAGTCACCCTCCCCACAATCCAAATGTTCAACCTTTGCAAGGCAGCTGATGTCATCCACCTAGTAATACACCTCTGGAAAGCTGTAGCCCACTAATCTCCATAGCACGTCCTGTAACTGCATACTGCTGTAGTGTGATAAACTAGTTAAGTAGGAATTCTATTCCCAGACATGGCAACTGTGTGTGTGTGTGTGTGTGTGTGTGTGTGTGTGTGTGTGTGTGTGTGTGTGTGTGTGTGTGTGTGTGTGTGTGTGTGTGTGTCTGTGTAGAGAGCAATGCTTTTTTGGCCATTCACACTCTCCACAATCCAAATGCTCAACCTCTGCAAGGCAGCTGATGTCATCCACCTAGTAATACACCTCTGGAAAGCTGTAGCCCAGTAATCTCTGTAGTGCATCCTGTAACTGCGTACCGCTGTAGTGTGATAAACTAGTTAGGTAGGAGTTCTATTCCCAGACATGGCAACTGTGAGGGTGTGTGTGTGTGTGTGTGTGTGTGTGTGTGTGTGTGTGTCTGTCTGTCTTGTCTGTGTAGAGAGCAATGCTTTTTAGGCCAGCCATGCTCCCCACAATCCAAATGTTCAACCTTTGCAAGGCAGGTGATGTCATCTACCTAGTAATACACCTCTGGAAAGCTGCAGCCTAGTAATCTCTGTAGCGTGTCCTGTAACTGTGTACCACTGTAGTGTGTTAAACTAGTTAGGTAGGAGTTCTATTCCCAGATATGGCAAGTGTTGGATGTACATGTGTTTATGTGTGTGTTCCTATGTCAGTGTAGGGAGCAATGCTTTTGAGTCCATTCACAGACACTACAAGCTCCAACGGCCCACTTTGACAAGTGTGCCAATGTCACCAACTGTGCAATATACCTTTGGGGAAGTGATAGGCCAGATATCCATGACGTGTGCCGTAACTGTGTACTGCTGTAGTCTGATAAACCAGTTAAGTAGGAGTTCTAACCCCAGCCCTGGCAACTGTGTGTGTGTTTGTATGTGTGTGTGTGTGTGTGTGTGTGTGTGTGTGTGTGTGTGTGTGTGTGTGTCTGTCTGTCTGACTCTGTCTGTGTAGAAAGCAATGCTTTGTAGGGTAGGCACACCCCCTACAATTTAAATGATCTACCTAGGTAAGGCAGCTGATGTCATCCACCTAGTAATACACCTCTTTGAAGGTTCTAGTCCAGTAATCTCCATAGCGTGTGCCATAACTGCGTCCTGTTGAAGTGTGAGTCAGAACTCTGGTAGGGTTCTAAACCCACCCATGGCAGTTCTGGATGTTTTATGAGTGTTCCACTGTCTGTGTAGGGAGCAATGCATTTTAGGCTAGTCACACTTAGTACATGTCATATGCCCTGCAATGGCAATCCTGCTGATGTCAGCCAATATCATATACACCTTTGGGATAGGAGTACTGCAGTAATCACTGTGGCATGTACTATAACTGTGTAGTGCTGTAGTGTAATAAAGTAGTTAGGTAGGGGTTCTGCTCCTGGACATGACAGAGGTGTGTGCGTTTGTACCTCATATCCTGTGTGGAGGAGGGTGTGCGTGTGTGACACCTGGGCCCAATGTGTAGCAGGTTTTGCAATTTTCTTATATGGTGATATCACAATGTCCACTGTACAGGGAAAACAGTTGTGAAATAGCCAAGAGGCTGGGGTGCATATTCATACCCATAAGTGTGACATCACGGTCAGGCAACCCCAGTATTACCCAGAGCACACTCACAACCCATGTCTCATACACACACACATACATGGTGAGGCAACAGCCATGATGTGTGTACTTCACTGCATATTGGCAACTGATAGTAACAATGATGTGAATGCAGTGGCCTACAGAGGCCATGGCACCCTGTCCATCAGTGTGATAGGCACATAATTGCAGACAGTGCGCCTTCATTATGTTTCCCACTGGATGCCTGCTACACCTCTGGTTCCATCACATGTGATCCACAAAGGACATACCATGCCTTGCACACATGCTCTGTATGGACGCATGCCACTGACACCAGGGAATACCTGTAGCATGCTATCAATGTAGGTGCTGGGTCAACCTGCTGTCCATTACCTGGCCCTGCCACATGAGGCCAGGACTGTCACATCTGATGATAACATTCCATGTACACAACATGGGCCAGACAAACCAGGTGCACTTCCACATGCCACTGTACCTGAATGTGGGATGTGCACAAATCCCAAACGCCATCCACGTCATGGTGTAAAGAACACATATATGCCAAACATTGCACAGCACTGGCCATGCACAATAGCAACCCAGGAGACTGGATGGTGAATACTATACCCACCTGTGTGGTCCATTCCAAACACTATACCCCTCAGCCATAATGCAGACCATTCTCATGTGGCCTGATGCCAAGGTATACCCCTCACCCAGCCTTGCACAGCCATCTGGCACCATCAACCACTACACACCCATGAAGCAATGCACACATGCACACCGGTATTAGCACCCTGTGTCTGTGTATGTGGTATATGATGCTTCCGACCACATTCACACCCAGTACCACCCCCATTGGCATACTGAAGCAAGCTCCCAATGTTAGACACTGTCACATACCCTCTGACCACAGAACCCCAGAATAACCCCTTTGAGCCAATGGATACCTATGCATTACCGTATTCTGGCAAGGTAAGTGGTTAGGAAGTGTATTCATTACCCTGCCAAGTGTGGCAATGTGTATGAGTCCCTTACAGAGTGTGGCTGTGTTGATGCTGACACCTGTTCATGTGGACAGACCTGTGTGCTACACTTACTGTATCGCAACAGTGCTGCAGATGTCACTCACCAGCACATATTCGTCTGGACAGCTCACCAACATGTAAGTGATGTGGCGCATGCAATAACTGCATACACATGTGATAGCTATGCATAGTCAGTCAGGTGTTTGAAACCCCGGACTGGTAGGTTTGTGACACACACATGCTTACTCACCCTCACCTTCCCTGACATACATTGCGTCTGTTTGTCCCACCCACACCCTCTCTGGTGGATGTGGGATGTACACCTGCTTTGCTAGGCAGCAACCTGTGTTTTGTACGTGATGGTTATGATCAGCTGATGGTCTCTGCACCAATTGCTGTCCTCCTCTGGCTGACTGCATGTGGAACAGCTGTGGTAACATTCCCATAGTGAATTGCATGGCAACACACACCAATTTCTAGGAACATCATTTTGGTGTTGGCCCTTTACATCCATTGTGGGCAGGAACTAGATATGTCATTTGACAAAATCTCAGATGTATTGGGGATTTACCCCTAACAATGTATACTGCAGAAACAGGGCTACACACAGGAGGGGGATGTGCCTGAACTGACTACAGACTGTGAGTGCTGCTATACTGCATGTGGAGTAATGTTGGTTTAACAGAATGTGTGTGTGTGTGTGTGTGTGTGTGTGTGTGTGTGTGTGTGTGTGTGTGTGTGTGTGTGTGTGTGTGTGTGTGTGTGTGTGGATATGGCTGTCCTACATGTTGTAATACCTGCCATGTCAGTACTATGTTTATGAGGAATCTGCATCAGCAGGGTCGTCTGCAGACTGGGCAGTGTGTTGTGCCCTTGGTGCCATGTGATACCCACTAAGCATGTATCTGTGAACTGCAGAAGCTAGTGTGAGGATTGCAGTCTGTAGATAGTGAAAGCCCTGACAGGTACTACCTTCATATCCTCATAGGACACATGTTGCAACAAACCCTGTTACAACAGTACATTTATGAGGTTATCACAGCAACATGTCAATATTGGCCCTGTGTATATGCTTCCAGCCACATCTCTGCCACTCCCCACCATATCAGCTTCAACAGACTGTACACACAACTCATTGGGTATGGCTATAGCTTAACTACCATTTGGACAGATTGTGTAGTGTACCACAGTTTCTGCTATGTGATTGTAGCCATGTTCCCTGTGTAGACACTAACATTGCTGGCCTGATACTGACTATTCACTTGCATGCCATTGTCAGGGCCACTATGGTTACATATATGCCAGTGGTATGGCTGCTCTGAGATTGCTGCACATCTGACAGTCTGTGTTATGGGGGGGGGGTTCTATGCATGCTGTTGGACATGTACCGGCATTGTGTAGGCTATTACTACCAACATATGTACCATGACAGTGACACAATAATAGGTTCATAGGTTAGTACTAGGCTAATTGCCCTCATGGGCCATTTTAAGCCTAGCCAATTGCCCCCTGTGAGAATCAAACCCCATACCTTGTGTTTGTAAGGCAAACACCTTAACTATTATGCCAACCTCCTACCCCTTAATAGTACAACTGTGTGCCTGTTCATAGGTTCATACTAGACTAACTGCCCTTGTGGGCCATTTTAAGTCTAGCCAATTAACCCAAGCAAGAATCAAACCTTGCACCTTGTGTCTGTAAGGTAAACACCTTAACCATTAAGCCAACCTCACACCCTGTGTATATGTTCCATTGGCAAGATGATCCACCTCCCCACACCCATCCGACCAGGATACCTGGCCACATCACATATGTGTGCCAACCTGGGGCCTCCTCTTGTACTGTGACAGCCATACCATCAGGTGGAACCACCCAGGGGATGTTGGCCCACCCACCTCGGGCACACACCAACATGTCCCTGTCCCCTGAGCTCAGGTCTAGGGCCTGTCCCATACCAGACTCCACAGACACATGAGGGATGTGCTACATCCATCTGAGACACCCAGTACACATTCACACGGCCAACATGCTCCTCCTGCTCGGCCACCAGACCTGGCACCTTCAGGACATGGACTGCTGTTGTGTGTGGGAGTTGGTGGGAGCTTTGTTCCCATTGTGCCCATATTGGGGACCATGGTGTGTCCACATCACAGACCACACACAACATCCATGGTGTTTACCCACCACGTGTCACATACTATCCCTGTAGACTGTTCTCTATATCTACCAATCCTGATCACCTCCAGGTGTCTAGCTGCCATACTTCCCCATATTCCCATAGCAGACTTCACAGGCAGGCTAGGATGGGACTAACATGTGTCATACCCATCCATGGTGCACACACTGCCAGCTGTAGATATCTGACTGTATTGCTATGTGTGCTGCTGCCTGGCACATAGCACACATCACTGTGGTAGTGATATAGGGGGCATGTCTTACAATACATATCTGTTAGTGTGTGTTTGTACAGATGTACACATTTGCATATCAGTATTTATCTATATGTGTGTGTAGATATATGTGCCTATAGACATATGTCTACACATGGGTATATGTATTCTCTCATATATATATGTCTACACATCTCTCTCCCTCTCTCTCTCTCTCTCTGTCTCTCACTCTCTCTCTCTCAGTCTAGGGGGCTGGATGCACCATAAATGACGTTGAGCTGCCTTAAGGTATCCAGATGTACAGTACCATACACTTCACCTATATTTACATTACTTACATAAATCAGGTTATAGCATGCCTACTGCCTCCTGCCATACAGACTGTTCTGTTTGTCAGTGTGCTTCTGATGGTGTCATTTATGCGTTCTTATGTAACAATTACATCCCATTTGGTCAACTGATGTCTTTACCACCTAGTGATTTTGTACACAGTGTAGATAGAGGCTGCTGAACTATACACCTGCATTACTTACTGTTGATAGTTTGGTATCCTGTAGCCCAGTCTGACTTTACTATTGTACAATATGAAAGGCTTGGCCTGGACAGCAACAGTTGTGACTCTTTCCACAATACTATATTAGTATAATGGTTGCACAGTTGCATTACTCTGTTTATATGGATGTCAGTGTCTGACAAGCTATAATACATGGCATATAAAACCATAATAGTACACAAATAATGGTTACCCATTTCTGCAAACCTGTGTGTGGTGTTTTACCCTATGACCTCTCTGTGGGCATATGTTGCAGGCAATGATAGTCATTTGTATGGGTGACCAATACAGCGTCCAGTTGTAAAGGTGTTAACTGTAGGCACGGTGGCTGTTCCATATTGCATGCACCTTCTACATATGTATCTTACTGTACATATCTCTGCATGTGTCTGTGTAGTCACATGTATATATATATATATATATATATATATATATATATATATATATATAAATAGATATGTATATCTGTATCTGCATATATGTGTCTGTGTATATGCATCCTGGGGATGTTGATAGCTTCCATATTTTACATCTCCTATGGAAGCCACACTGTACTGCATGGTATGTTATCAATACCGGCCTGACATCATGCAGGTGGGTTGTAGTACTGTTTACATGTTGTGCACATGTCATGTCAAGTCCTGCTTATGTGATCTGTAACACTTTAGTGCATTGCAGGGTGGACGTATTTGGCTGTGGTGGGGGGGGGGGGTATACCTATTCGTACATGCTGTATATTGCTTGGGGTGTTTCAACCCCATTACCAGTGCATGTGCACATATTTGTATTTGTCAATCTACCATTGCTATCTACAGATGTGTGGCTATATATATATATATATATATATATATATATATATATATATATATATACATATTAATATATATATTACTATATATATATATATATATATATATATGTATATATATGTATAGATATCTATTGATATGTTGTATCTGTTTAGATATTACTATATTTACTCACACAAATACATTTACATGTTGGAATACATTCTCTATACTGTTGCATGACTGGGCTGGTTGATATGTTTTGAATACATCTGGGTTATGTATATCTGACATGGCTTAGTGGTAAAGCATTTTGCCTATGGTGTGTGGGGCTCTGTGTTCGAGCGCAGCAGAGGCTGTTTATTTTGTTGCTGGGCAGAACAAGGGCTGTTTGATACAGAGTGGTTAAGGCACGTTTAGTCAATTGTTAGCGGGTTTGTGCAGAGGTAATCACTGCTAACCTGCCGTTACATCTGCTTACAGGGTGTTAGCTTCAGATTTGCTTGACCAGTGTAGTCATTGCTTACCGCCATGCAAACAGGCTTAAGCCCGCTTACTAGTGCTTACATATGCTTAGTATTGCTTATTTGTGCTTAAACCTGCTTACTAGTGCCTTATTCAGTCTGACACTGATACTTCACATGTGCATTTCTTGTAGTACTCCACTTTATAGATATATATATATATATATATATATATATATATATATATATATATATATATATATATATATGTTATTTAGTGGGTTTTGCAATTAAACTGTTGGTTATAACGTGCTTTGCCATGTAAAATAGATTGGGACTCAAACCGGGAATGCCTGCTCATTAGACAGATGCTCTGCCCACTACACTATTGCTGTGCTGCTTCATTTGCATATCCCTTCCATAATGTCATACCCATGGTTCCTTCACCCGCCTCCCGAGCTGCACGTACACAGCAACCATCCATTTTCCAGTTGCTATCCCAGCCATACCACACCTGCACACACTGCCCTCTCTGCACATCTCGGTACTCATCCAGTATACTGTCTCGACCCAAGCTTCTGCAGGCCATTCATCTGTTTAGTCCACGTATGTATGAGCCTTGCGGTGATAGTACGCTGATAAAAGTGCAAACATCGATGTGCCTCACAATTTTTGGTTCGTCCCACCAGAGATGGACCTGTTGTTGTGTCACGATTAGACTTAACTGGTCATCACCGTTTCTCCCACTGGTAGCACCCTGCTAGGGGTTTGAGAAGCAGAGATTTGCTCACACACCTGGCCAGCCTCATCTCCCAGCCCCATGGGGCCGACATCCCAGGTTTGACATTCTGTGCATGAAGCACACCCACATGCCCCACTCGATGTGCGCCATGTTTTATTATTCTCTTACGCATTATGACAGACTACTGTTCTCACAGTATGATTGGACAGGCACTGTTTGTATGTTACACATGGACTGCTCAAAATACTGTATTTGAGCAATGTACAAATGGTTGCTCGTATTAATCTACATACTTACATACATTTCCTACACTGTTGAATGACTGTGCTGGATGATATGTTTGTGATAACAGCAGCTGTATGTGTATCTGCCATGGCTTAGTGGTATCTCACTTTGACTATAGTGTGCAAAGTCTGGGGGTTGCAACCTGGGAGTGCAGATTATTTTGTTGCTGGGCAGGATGAGAGCTGTTGGCTACTGAGTGACTAGGCACTTGTGAGCAATTGTAAGCGGGTTTGCGCTGGTTTGCGTGAGGGTAAGCAATGCTGACCTCCGGTTAAGGGCGTCTTACACTGAGGTAGCTTCTACATTGCATATCAAGTGTAGGCATTGCTTACCGCAGCACAAACAGGCTTAAACCTGCTTATTGATGCTTAAAAGTGCTTACTCACACTTACCCCTGCACTACTTTATTTATTTTACATTTGTTGACCGGGAAAATCCAACTGTATGCTTGTCCATTTTCAACGGTGGCCCGGGGAGAAAAGCCCCACAGTAAAACTCAGCCAATCATTACAAGTAATACAGAGGTGTTCACATTCATAGAGAGTAACAGACTTAACATGCTACGTAACATATTATTCATGCATAGTTTATGTTAACATGTAGGTATTATTCATGCTTAGTTCAAGTGTACATGTCAGGTATGACTGTTCACAAAGGTCAGTTTAAGGTGTAGTTAGACTCCAGTTTAACATGTTCTGGATAGGATACACTCAGGTATTCAGGTTAAGATTTAGTTATTCCATACCTGTGTGGTAGAGTAGAAGACAATAGTGAAGGTGTAGGTATGTAGAGGGGGAGACATTGTAATTGCATAGTAGGTTGTGGGAATAATTGGTAGGGGAGCAATAGGGAAGGTTTAAAGAATGTTGGTATATGTATGCGAGGCAGGAAAAGAGGTGTTAGTTGCAGTAGTTGATGTAGGGGTATAGAGTGTAAGTTGGGGGGAGGTTTTAGCCAGGTGGTGAGCATGTGCTGATACAAGTGTGCATGAGGTGTTCCTTCAAGTGTTTTTTACATGTGTCCTTTGAGACAGTTGAGGTAATAGATGTGGGTAGGGAGTTCCAGATTCAGCCAATATAGTCGGTGAAGAGGGTGTCACCTAATTGTTCCTTTAACCTTTAAAAGAAAAGAAAAATGGGTTGATAGGTAAGTGGTGCTAAAGGGGCACAAAGAAGGAATGACAGTAGGGGAAATAGCCAGGGATGTGCAGGAAGGCTGAAGGGAAGGTCCACAGCTGGCCATTTCGTCTACAGTGACAGCTGTGCATATACACTGACTGTGGAGGTAGATTTGGACTCTAACACCACTAGGTGGGGGTGAGGACAACAATAATACATTGTGATGCCAATTAGAATGGCTTACATCCGTACAGTGGGGAGCTGCAAACATGCGTTCTTTGGTGTTATTTAGTGGGTTTTGCAAAAACAAAATTGGTTATAATGTGCTTTGCCATCTACAATAGACTGTGCTGCAGTGGGACTCATACCTGGAATGCCTGCTCGTTAGGCGACTGCTCTGCCCAATTCACACTATTGCTTACATCCACAAGACGGTCCGATTAGAACTGCTCCAGCCAACCCCAGCACACCTCGACCCATAATGTCATACCCATCATCCCCCTACCTGCTCCCGCTCCTCAGCAATCATCCTTTGTCTGAGTGCAGGTCGGGTCTAGCCACACCACTACACATTACCCACTCTCCACTTCTCAGGACCCATCATGTATGTTGTCGCGACCCATGGATCATCAGGCTTTCCCAACCTTGTAGTCCAAAAACATACATGCCCTGGTGTGATGGTTCGGTATAATTCCTGGAATCCGAATATTCTGAAATTTTTTTGTTGTCCAGCAAGGGACGTACCTGTCTTTGTTTCTAGATTAGACTTAGTGGGTCCACAATGTTTATCCCACTGGTAGTATCCTGCCTGTGGTTTGGGAAGCAGTGGTTTGTTTGCGTGTTTGTTTGTATGTATGTTTCACCTGTTTGGCTGGGAGGGGGTACTGGTACATGTAACACATATGATCGGGACCTCTCACCCCCATTGGCGGTGCCTGTGGTCATATATATGTCGTCCTTATTTGCTGTCTCATATCATAGATATATATCTGTGGATCTAGGAGTATTGAACGAAAGTTCAATAATCAGAATCCACATTCACCAAACAAACTTTAGCAAAACTGCTTTAAACTGAAAAAGTGCGTTTGCTAAAGTCCCCAAGATAAACACCAAAAAAAAAACACATAACTAATGTTTACACAGGGGGGCAAGCCCCCCTGCACCCCCACACCCCCCTACTTTTATATTCTCACTCCAAGATCGCACTACAGTGGGGAAAAGGGAATATGTATAGGTAACATTTATCAGTATCAATAATTATTACTAACTCCCAATGACTCTCTCCACCACCAAATATGGTGGTAAAACAAATAATAAGTTATTACAAATAAGATAAAACTATTAGTAACTAGAAAACTAGGAAATAATAATTCAGGCATAATAAGAAAAAGAAAGACAGAAGTAATAAATGTAGCATTCTACTATTACTTCTTCTTTCGGCTTTTCCAGGTTAGGGGTCGCCACAGTGGATCACTTGTCAGCTCATGATTGGCAGTGGAGTTTTACAGTGTTGAGTTGCCAGCCCGGCGCAAACACGCACGCATGCCTAGGGCCAATTTAGAGTGTCCTTTAACATCCAACATGCCATTATCAAAATTCCTAGTCCAACAGATAAATAAAAGATCTATCATACTAACCAGCATAACTAACAAACAAGTCAAATTGAGCTCTAGAGATTATAATATAACTAATGGAGACTATATTAAATAGTTGTGGTAAAAATAGGATGAACTACTTAATCAAAACAGAAAAGAACTATGACGTTATTAATATGGGTAACTGATACCATTAAAACAAATAAAACACAGTCTTCCTAAAGACATCTTTTTAAAGACATATTTCAGGAGTATTACTCGTAGTAATCTAAAAGTTCAACGTTGAAACCACAGATGATCCAATGAACACAAGTCCTGTTAAAAAAGCAATCTTTTTTTATTGTTAAAACAATATACTGTTCATATCTTGTTTAGCGCTTTCACCCACTATATGTGAGCTTCCTCAGAACACTAGTTTGATGATTCAAAACCACTTAAATAACATTTTAGGCACCAAAATCTCTCATTGTAATCTGCCCTTAACGTGATAACATTCATATACATTAATTAGTGTATTTGTTAATACTTTATGTATCAGATATGATAATGTTACTGTTTCCATTAATTAATATAGACTAAAACAGTTAAATTGCATACATACTAATAGTAAATTCTACACATAAAAATTTAAAATGGAAATGCAAAAATGAGAAATAATTACTAAAATGAATATTGTATATAAAGAAACAAGTCAATACAAGTTTTTTGTATGATTTTTAATATGAATTTTCATACATGGTATTTTTAAGAAAGGGAACAAATACCATGGATGATTTTAATAAGTAACATATAATATCATAAAATAAAAAAATCATTTTTAGAATTTTAGAATTTACGCATTTTAGCATTATAATCAACCAGGTCGAGAATGGCCAAACCTCCCCCTTTATCTGGCTTGACCACTCAAACATGTCAATACCTCAAATACTGTAATGCTGACATTTATTCATGCGAAATGTTATTTTTAATGTTTCCACTGTTAATGACATTGTGTGAGTCAAATGTGTGTCTCAAATCGAGCTCACATATATTTTCAAATAAACTGAGCACAGGGTGAAGTGCAGGGTTGTATACACTAGGGACCCTAAAAAGGTGGTCAGAGTAGTTGGAATTACCCAACAAGATCTTTAAATTAAGTTTCCTGACAAAGAGTTTCAAATCTAATATAGTCTGTGCCACATTCAAATGTCTATTCGGGACAAATGCATTGCCCTTAGCTAGGAGGTCTATAAGAACTGGATCAATACTGATCGTTGAATAATTATAAATATTAAAGTCTCCCGCTAGGTTTTTAACAATGTTCACATTGAGAGAAGCACTTTGTACTATCGCCTGCATTTGTTGTTGTGTTGCTTTTGTTTTTGAGGCTGATGGTATTGTCTCCTCGGAATAGCACCTGTCTGGTTGGCATTGTGAAAATTTTGATTGTTGTCCGTATTGTCATTTTGTGGATTATTAACAGGGTGGCCATTATTGTACACAGGCCGGATATTATTGTTGTTACGGATGCGTTCGCTACACCTCACCCCCACACTGTTAGCATTGTTTTCCCCCTCAGTCACATCAATAGTATCAACGTTGTCATGTTGTCCAGAATTCTCAACTGAATTGGGCACCCCTAATTGTGCTACTGATGGTTTAGGGTACGCTGTGCCACTACTATAAGCTTGTCAGTCGCGGTTCATCTTTTTGGTCTTGTTAGACTTAAGTCTTTTTATAAGCTGGTCAATGCTGGAAAATGACCTCTCATAATCAAACTTGTACCTAAGGAGGTCATTGTTAGAAGTGACGTCAACATTCAACTCAGAGACTTCCTTAATAAGAGCTTCAGTTTGTAAAGAATAGTGTTTAATCATCAAGTTCAGCAAGTCGAACCCTTGCTGATCAAACAGAGCAGTCAGCTCCAAATGGAAGGGTGAATCTGCGGTCAGTCCAGTAGGATACTGATGAAACCACAACCCCTTCGGTACTATGCATTCATGTAAACATTGTTTGAAATAAATTACCTCCAATTGTAATTTCTTAAGCTTAAGAAGCTTGTAATCAAAAGCTTTTAATTTATCAGCCAAAGACTGCGAACTGACCTGTGCACTCTCAGTGTTATTGGCCGGTAGATTCTGGCTTCGCCCAAAAGCAGCAGCGAGTGTTGTTGTATCATTAATCTAATCAGCGAAGTGTGGAGCTCCAATAAGCCCCGTAACACCGTTTTGTGCACACAAATGTTCACCAGACATAGTAATGGAGCCATCAAACGACCCTTGTAGTCTCTGTTGTGCAGGAGGAGGAAAAGAATTATTATTATCCAAGACACAACTTCGAGGCTGATTACAATTGTTAGACTGTTGTTGATCAGAAGAAGGAAATGCCACCCCATGCTGTGAAGAGGTAAGTGCAACGTGACTTCGTTGTATACCTTGGGCCTCCACTGAGTCCAACCGAGTTGCAATAGCGTCCATATGCTGAGACAAAGCATTCAACAGTGCTGTAATACTCAGTGAGTCCATCTGTTGTTGAGTAGAACCAAACAAACTGGGACTAGTTGGGTTGCTTGAAACACCAGACGCCATGACCAAAACACTCAACAAACTGGATATAACGAAAAAAACAGTAAATCAAAACACAAGTGTACCAAACACCCAAACTTATCCACAAAAAAGATTTATTATGAAGCGCTTTTCGTCACCATAATACAGTGACTTCATCAGATATATTTAAAAGCAAATGTTCCGTTTTAAATAACATTTTAGAATCTATGACATGATACAAATCTTCCAATCAACTCACTGTGCTAGTTAAATCAAAACTATAAAAAAATAAATACTATTGCAAATATGCTACTGAGGAAAATTAAAACAACAAAAAAGTGTATATGTATATAACAATATATATAAACTGTCCTAATAAAATACTGACCTATAAAATATTAGTCTTGGAAACCAAGTTATCTATCTAAGCTTTTAAGCTTAAGTAGACAAACTATATTACAAGCTTCATTCAGCCCGGGGTTAAAAAAGGCATTTAGTCACAATTGCCAGATTAATTCCCATGTTTGGCTAAAGAATTCACTGATTTTTCCTTTTCTGAAATGTTATTTAAAATGGAACGATTGCTTTTAAATATATCTGATTAAGTCACTGTATTACGGTGACAAAAAGCGCTTCATAATAAATCTTTTTTGTGGACAAGTTTGGATGTTTGGTACACTCATGTTTGGATTTAATGTTATCAGAAGTGTTTTGAATCATTGTATAACTGGAAGCTAATAAAATAGGCATGTTGCTGATTTTCAGCCTTATCCAAACCACATAAGTATGTTACTTTACTTTTTTGCATTGTTATTGTTCTTGATATTTTAAAGTGCTGTGATATTTTACAGTAATACTTGTTGACATTTCTGCACTTTTTAGCTTTTTAGGTGATCTATAAGTTGGAAAAATTTGGTCTGAACTCTAGTGGGAGTAGAGGGTAGCCTGGTCTCTTTTGTGCTTAAGATTCACTGAACAAACCTGACTTGTTTTATTGTGATAGACCAAAGGGCTCTTTTGCTTTGTTTGTTAGTTTTCTCTGCATACATAAAGTTGTCTCCTTTGTGTGACATGTGACATCATGCAACAGAGGTAGGTAGTCCTTTGTATAGATGGAAGGTACTTAAGAGTCTCAATTTTCCCTATGAAACAAACCTCTGAAATTTCCTCAGTACTTAATTGTGCAACTAGTTTGAGTTCAGAGGAGCACTAGCTCATGAGGTTAGACATAGATTGTAGTCTTTATCCATATAGCACCTATGCAAGTCAGTTGTAAACCCCTCCTGCACTTCCCATTGTATATGATGCTGTAAGCATCTGGAAGCATGGAAATGCACTTTCCTACTATCTCTACGGCCAGCTTGGTGGAACTGGGTATCCTGAGGCAATTGTCTCATGGATACTGACAACCAGCTGATTCTTAAGCATATTGATACTGTGTGTGAAAGATGTAGTTACACAGTATAACTGGAGGCAAGGCCCTCACATACAGACACTAATAGTACTATAGAGTTTGTAAGAAACACACAATACCACACTGCACCCACTACAAACAGTACACACTAGCACACTGACCCAGATATGCTATAGTTCTTCAGTGCAATTTATCTAAACCACAATGCTATATGCTACAGAAAGCATCAAGGCAGAAATGATGGTTTTCCTTGTTCCCTGTTACATAGATAGATACAACCTTCACTGCAACCAAGAATGCTTGGGGTCAGTTAGCGGCATGGTTGCTGGATGGGAAAAAACATGGAAGATGGGAGCATGAGGTAGCTGGGCTCACCACTTATGGAAAGATGGAGGTGGTTCTGGCTGGCCAGTTGAGTAAAACCTAGGGGGAACATTAGATATTGCACCCATAGAGTATGAGCCTGCTGACTAATTGTAATACTGGTGAAAATAGCACAAGCAACTGTAGGAAGCATGTATGCAAAAGCCTGCATATCTGCCATGGGTAGGCAGCATTAGTGGGAGCTGAAGAGAGCTGTTATAGGGATAGGATTTCTATGAGCAGGAGGGAAGAATTAAAAAAAGAATTACTATTAGAGAACTGGATGAAGTACTTAGGAAAGTAAATGTTGATTCAATATCAGGCCCCGATGGTATAGGGTATGGAAGGTACAAGAAATTAATGGACTGGCAAAGAGGGCATTTTGTAAATTTGCTAAATGAATGCTTGATGGAAGGGTTTGTTTATGACACGTTATGTAGTTGAATATTAAAATTGAACTGGTAGATGAAAAGAATTAAACAGGGAATAATGCAGAGGAAAATGGCGGGAAGAATGAGGGATATTTTGGAATAAATCATGTATAGTATAAAAGGGAAGGGATGTGAAGAGTTGTTATTGGTTATGAGAGAGCTTGTCTATGATTCTGTAAGTAAAAGAAAGGATGTGAAACTTACAGTAGGTGATATTAGCAAAGTGGTTGATACTGCAGGACATGATACTTTGTGGGATGTTATGGCGAAGTATGGAATAGTTAACAGAATTATTAGAATGTGCATGGCAGCATATCAGAATAATAGAGTGAAAGTGTTAGTGAATGGGTGGCTGAGTAAAGAAATATACATGAAGTGTGATATAAGACAAGGATGTCCCATGACTGAAATATTATTTGCAGTTGTGATGACTGCAATAGTGAGTGAAGTAGCTTATAAAATGAAAGATGCTAGATATGCAATGCAAAAGGAGGTGTGATACCAATAGTTCTGACATAATCAGACAATATAGATGCAGAAGCTTAGAGCAAAATATAAATGTGGAAACTGTTGGTTTGTCTGAATAGATGGCTAAAGGAAATGGGATCAACCTTGAATAAAGGTAAAAGTAAAGGTTTGTGTGATGTGGTAAAAATTGGAGGTATGTATTTTTCAGTGAATGAAGGGACATTGCTAGGGATAAAATCTGGGAAAATTATGTAGTTATTATATTATCTGCGGAGGATGCATAAATGAGCATTCAGGAAAAAGGTTTATCTGGTGAATTCTGTATTGATGGGGAAAATAGCATATATATGTCAAATGTCTGTTGTTGTGTCTTTCGGCTTTAGGGGTCGCCACAGCGGAACTCCGGTCCGCTAATGATTGGTAGTTGATTTTTACGTGCCGAGTTACCAGCCCTGACGCACAACCTTCAACGAAGGTACGCTCATTCATGCATGTCTCAACGCAGAAGATGCTCTAGCTGAGAATCAAACTGAACAGCGTCTTACTGTGAGGTGACAACACTAGCTGCTCTGAGATTGCTGCACATCTGACAGTCTGTGTTATGGGGGGGGGTTCTATGCATGCTGTTGGACATGTACCGGCATTGTGTAGACTATTACCACCAACATATGTACTATGACAGTGACACAATAATAGGTTCATAGATTAGTCCTAGGCTACTTGCCCTCATGGGCCATTTTAAGCCTAGCCAATTGCCCCCTGTGAGGATCAAACCCCGTACCTTGTGTTTGTAAGGCAAACACCTTAATTATTATGCCAACCTCCCACCCCTTAATAGTACAACTGTTTGCCTGTTCATAGGTTCATACTAGACTAACTGCCCTTGAGGGCCATTTTAAGACTAGCAAAATAACCCAAGCAAGAATCAAACCTTGCACCTTGTGTCTGTAAGGTAAACACCTTAACCATTAAGCCAACCTCACACCCTGTGTATATGTTCTATTGGCAAGATGATCCACCCCCCCATACCCATCTGACCAGGATACCTGGCCATATCACATGTGTGTGCCAACCTGGGGCCTCCTCTTGTACTGTGACAGCCATACCGTCAAGTGGAACCACCCAGGGGATGTTGGCCAACCCCCCCTTGGGCACACACCAACATGTCCCTGTCCCCTGAGCTCAGGTCTAGGGCCTGTCCAATACCAGACTCCACAGACACATGAGGGATGTGCTACATCCATCTGAGACACCCAGTACATATTCACATGGCCAACATGCTCCTCTTGCTCAGCCACCAGACCTGGCACCTTCAGGACGTGGACTGCTGTTGTGAGTGGGAGTTGGTGGGAGCCTTGTTCCCATTGTGCCCATATTGGGGACCATGGTGTGTCCACATCACAGACCACACACAACATCCACAGTGTTTACCCACCACATGTGTCACATACCACCCCTGTAGACTGTCCTCTATATCTACCAATCCTGATCACCACCAGGTGTCTATCTGCCATACTTCCCCATATTCTCATTGCAGACTTCACAGGCAGGCTAGGAAGGGACTAACATGTGACATACCCATCCATGGTGCACACACTGCCAGCTGTAGATATCTGTCTGTATTGCTGCTGCCTGGCACATAGCACACATCACTGTGGTAGTGATATAGGGGACATGTCTGTTAGTGTGTGTTTGTACAGATGTACACATTTGCATATCAGTATTTATCTATATGTGTGCAGATATATGTGCCTATAGACATATGTCTACACATGAGCATATGTATTCTCTCATAGATATATGTCTACACATCTCTCTCTCTCTCTCTCTCTCTGTCTCTCTCTCTCTCTCTCTCAGTCTAGGGGGCTGGATGCACCATAAATGACGTTGAGCTGCCTTAAGGTATCCAGATGTACAGTACCATACACTTCACCTATATTTACATTACTTACATAAATCAGGTTATAGCATGCCTACTGCCTCCTGCCATACAGACTCTTCTGTTTATCAGTGTGCTTCTGATGGTGTCATTTATGTGTTGTTATGTAACAATTACATCCCATTTGGTCAACTGATGTCTTTACCACCTAGTAATTTTGTACACAGTGTAGATAGAGGCTGCTGAACTATACACCTGCATTACTTACTGTTGATAGTTTGGTATCCTGTAGCCCAGTCTGTCTTTACTATTGTACAATATGAAGGGCTTGGCCTGGATAGCAACAGTTGTGACTCTTTCCACAATACTGTATTAGTATAATGGTTGCACAGTTGCATTACTCTGTTTATATGGATGTCAGTGTCTGACAAGCTATAATACATGGTATATAAAACCGTAATAGTACACAAATAATGGTTACCCATTTCTGCAAACCTGTGTGTGGTGTTTTACCCTATGACCTCTCTGTGGGCATATGTTGTAGGCAACGATTGTCATTTGTATGGGTGGCCCATACAGTGTCCAGTTGTAAAGGTGTTAACTGTAGGCATGGCGGCTGTTCCATATTGCATGCACCTTCTACATATGTATCTTACTGTACACATCTCTGCATGTGTCTGTGTAGTCACATGTACATCTATATCTATCTATCTATATATGTATCTAGATATATATATATATATATATATATATATATATATATATATATATATATAGATATAGATATAGATATAGATATATCTAAATAGATATGTCTATCTGTATCTGCATATATGTGTCTGTGTATATGTATCCTGGGGATGTTGATAGCTTCCATATTTTACATCTCCTATGGAAGCCACACTGTACTGCATGGTATATTATCAATACCGGCCTGACATCATGCAGGTGGGTTGTAGTACTGCTTACATGTTGTACACATGTCATGTCAGGTCCTGCTTATGTGATCTGTAACACTTTAGTGCATTGCAAGGCGGACGTGTTTGGCTGTGGTGGGGGGGTATGCTTATTCGTACATGCTGTATATTGTTTGGGATGTTTCAACCCCATTACCGGTGCATGTGCACATAGTTGTACTTGTCAATCTACCATTGCTATCTAGAGATGTGTGGCTATATATATATATATATATATATATATATATATATATATATATATATTACTACATATATATATATATATATATATATATATATATATATATATATATATATATATATATTGATATGTTGTATCTGTTTAGATATTACTATATTTACTCACACAAATACATTTACATGTTGGAATACATTCTCTATACTGTTGCATGACTGGGCTGGTTGATATGTTTTGAATACATCTGGGTTATGTATATCTGACATGGCTTAGTGGTAAAGCATTTTGGCTATGGTGTGTGGGGCTCTGTGTTCGAGTGCAGCAGAGGCTGTTTATTTTGTTGCTGGGCAGAACAAGGGCTGTTTGATACAGAGGGGTTAAGGCACGTTTAGTCAGTTGTTAGTGGGTTTGTGCAGAGGTAATCACTGCTAACCTGCTGTTACATCTGCTTACAGGGTGTTAGCTTCAGATTTGCTTGACCAGTGTAGTCATTGCTTACCGCTGTGCAAACGGGCTTAAGCCCGCTTACTAGTGCTTACATACGCTTACTATTGCATATTTGTGCTTAAACCTGCTTACTAGTGCCTTATTCAGTCTGACACTGATACTTCACATGTGCATTTCTTGTAGTTCTCCACTATATATATATATATATATATATATATATATATATATATATATGTTATTTAGTGGGTTTTGCAATTAAACTATTGGTTATAACGTGCTTTGCCATGTAAAATAGACTGGGACTCGAACCGGGAATGCCTGTTCATTAGGCAGATGCTCTGCCCACTACACTATTGCTGTGCTGCTTCATTTGCATATCCCTTTCATAATGTCATACCCATGGTTCCTTCACCCGCCTCCCGAGCTCCACGTACACAGCAACCATCCATTCTCCAGTTGCTATCCCAGCCATACCACACCTGTACACACTGCCCTCTCTGCACGTCTCGGTACTCATCCAGTATACTGTCTCGACCCAAGCTTCTTCAGGCCCTTCATCCGTTTAGTCCACGTACGTATGAGCCTTGCAGTGATAGTACGCTGATAAAGGTGCAAACATCGATGTGCCTCACAATTTTTGGTTCGTTCCACCAGGGACAGACCTGTTGTTGTGTCAAGATTAGACTTAGCTGGTCGACACCGTTTCTTCCACTGGTAGCACCCTGCTAGGGGTTTGAGAAGCAGAGATTTGCTCACACACCTGGCCAGCCTCATCTCCCGGCCCCATGGGACCGACATCCTAGGTTTGACATTCTGTGCATGAAGCACACCCACACGCCCCACTCGATGTGCGCCATGTTTTATTATTCTCTTACGCATTATGGCAGACTACTGGGGAAAATAGCATATATATGTCAAATGTGTGTTGTTGTGTCTTTCGGCTTTTCCCGGTTAGGGGTCGCCACAGCGGAACTCCGGTCAGCTAATGATTGGTAGTTGATTTTTACATGCCGAGTTACCAGCCCTGACGCACAACCTTCAACGAAGGTACGCTCATTCATGCATGTCTCCACTCAGAAGACGCTCTAGCTGAGAATCGAACTGGACAGCGTCTTACTGTGAGGCGACAACACTACCTATGTCAAATGTGTGTAATCCCAGTAAAATATGAAAAGGAAATTGTGCAATTGGTGTTTTTTTTCATATAGGGTTCCAGATTAAACCCAGTGAAAAGAGGCATGTTGCATATGAATAAAGATAAAAGGAGATTGTGGTTACTAAACCCAATTCTTTATTCTGCTTCTTTAAACTTGTATAGAGTATTAAAGTAGGTAAAGGAAGCAAATGAGAATTTAATACTGAAAACCTAAACATTGCAGTGCAAATACAAAAATGGAGAATTCAATTAAAATACTTTAATGAAATAAATTGTGAAACACACAATTCTGTTTTAAGCACTTTCATCTCTCATGGGAGACTTCATCAGAAAAAAATATGACTTCTGATGAAGTCTCCTGTGAAAGACGAAAGCTCTTAAAATGGAATTGTGTGTCACAGTTTATTTTATTAATGTATTTTAATTGAATTCTCCAGTTTTGTTTTGTTTTTTTTTCAATCTGCAGTAATTCTGGGTCATTAAGGCAGTGCATGCCCCATTTGTTTAAATATAACACTGACAAATTTTAAAGTTAAGTACAAAATATCTGGGACATGATGAGAATGAGAAAATGAGAAAAAGAATGTGTAAATAAAATTAAAAAAGTGTCAAGTGCAAATACTAAAATGGAAAAGATAGAAGGATGTGGTATAATACTGTGATGAATCAATATTATTATATAAATCAGACAATTAAAAATAAGTGATTAAAGCTACTAAAGTAATGAGAAAGTGGTGTACCAGGATAGTGTGTCAGGATTTTCTAAGGAGACTGGTAATAAATAAGTTAGCATTAAAAGGAAATATGCCATTAAAAAGAAAATTGTGTGTGTTTATTTTATGGGGAGGAAAAAAATAACACAGCATGTTTTTTTTGTAACATAAAAGAGTGGTAAAGCTCTGGAAAAAATTGTGTGGATGATTTTTTTTGAAATATTAATGATATAAGCAATATCAATATGAATATGATTATGCATGGCTGTTATAAAAATAATAAAGAATATGTAAGAATGGTAATATGAAATTATTTTTTATGTAATCTGGGTTATTTAAAATTAATTATACAACGACCCCCCATTAATATTCAAAAACGTGCATGCTGATTGGTCAGCGTGCACGTTGTAAATCCGAATTATAGTAATGGAAAAAGGCCCGGTCGCCCAGACTTTTTCCATAGCTACAACTCTTAAAGCAACACTGTCTCGCTATGTTAAACCCATTTAACATAGTGAAACAGTTTGTAAAAAGCAGCGGAGATCTTGCTTTCTCCGTTGCTTTTTTCAAAACTGTCTCGCTATGTTAAATGGGTTTAACATAGCGAGACAGCTTTAAAATAAGCAATGGAGATTCTCCGTTGCTATTTTTAAAGCTTTCTCGCTGTGTTAAACCCATTTAACATAGTGAAACAGTTTGTAAAAAGCAACGGAGATCTTGCTTTCTCTGTTGCTTTTGCCCACAGTTGTGATGTACGGCATAGGCATATGCATGCGCAGTACAGCAGAACTGCCGCAGAATACCAGACAGCTGCGGAAGGGCAGCAAGGAGGCATTATACAATGCCATTATTTTAGAAAAGTAATTATTTTTTTTCTTAAATAATGTCATTGTATAATAGCAATAACCCACTTCTGGCTGTGGGTAATGCTGGATTTACCCACGGTTGGCTTTGTTTGGCCACTCGGGCTTCACCCTCTTGACCAAACCACACCAACCATGGGCAAATCCAGCATTACTCACACCCAGGCATGGGTTATTGCTATAATACTAAATGAAATTTTGTTTAATGAGAAATGGATTTTGGCAGATATCTTGTGAAAATCAGATTATGGTTGTGGAAGGACTGAAGGTCAATTATGTTAGAACAACAATTAGGATGTTGTAAGAAAATGATAAGTAGAAAAAAATAGAAATGTGTCTGTGAATATGTAGATACATAAATAATGTTTTTTTTATCTTATGTTAAATAAATGTCCCTTGCTCCTTTCATAAGGTGCAGTGGATTCTTTTACATCCACATAAGTTACCACCAACTCGTGCAGTTTAACATCTCATCTGAAGGACAAAAGGGTTCCCTTTGAATTTTCAATCTAAATAATTTTCTATATTAAAAATAATTCAAGACTTTCAGTTAAGAAAATATCTCTTCGTTATTTGAGATTGATTGGTGCGCAGTAAAGTGTTGATTTCGTTCATGTTTTTTCTTTTCCTTTTAACTTGTATTACATTGGAATAAACTTTTCCACACTGACATAGGGACCCTCCCAATTAGCCTGTCATGGGCCTGTCCCCCCAATAATATTTACATTAACCAACTCCCCTTTTGAAATTTAAATTCCAAACTAGACTCTTTAGGCACAGGCATATTCACTTTTAATGTAGCAAATTGCTGTAAGTGTTTGCTTTGCTCCTGCGAGTTTATTAGCCATTGATTCTTGATGATTGCTGCCTCTGTATGCTGAGAAAGTAACGGTTTAAAATGGAAACAATAAGGGCACTGAGTGAGCGGCCATTACATAAAAGGGGAAATGCCACCTGCAGCAGATATAGTAGCTCATATTCCCATGAAGATAGAAGGTAAATGTGTAGCCCAGTCTTTTCCCCTTTATAAAAATAAGTTTGCAGTTCTTCATTCAAGGTTTGATTAATTTATTCCACAATATCTGCCAGCTTTGGGTGATAATGCACATAAAATAAGTGCTGTATTCCCAACAATGAGTATAATGTCTGGAAAGTCTTACTCACAAATGAAGGGACACTGTCCAGTTCAGTAAATGATGGACAACCTCAGTGATAAAAGACTGAACTTCACATTTTTGACCATTTGCAAAATGTCTGCTCCTACTAATGCATACCTAAGACCCCCTGCCTTTGTTGCAAGTAAAGGCACAATAAAGTCAATCTGTATGGCTTGCTATACAAATCTGCAAGAACAACCCTACACAATTATGGCTTTTGGTTGACAGCATTGCTTGCAAGCAGACACATTCTACCACTATCTGGTCACAATGCTTTCCTAAATGCGGGTGCAAAAGTTTTAACCTACTTCAAGTAACTTTGAATGATCAATGTGCTCCATTACAGGAGGATTTAATTTCAATAACTGAAGCAGTTCTAATTGCATATATAGTATAACTCTTGGTTCAACTTGATTGCAGTACAAAACCCTTTGTCTTCCAGATGCCTATTGCCTTTCATTAGCTCTTCTTTTAATAGGAACATTTGTTACAATTCCTCCTCTATGATGAATATGAATTATTATTTATTTCATAAAAAGAAAAAAAAAGATGTTTTCATAAAAAGCATATATAGAAACATCTAAGATACAATAACTCATGGGTTACAGTGGGGTTGGATCGCATGACTAGGCTTTTAAAGGCCCCAGTGTTCACTAGTATACACCTATGAACCTATGAACTATAAACCTATGATTCACACAAAATGGCCATTCCCTACCATCTGAATGTCACCTCTCTAGTGAATGAGTGGGGTGATTAGGGACACCAACAAGGTAAAAAATGAGTGGTACGGCTCTGTGATGGGAATGAATGAATCAAATGGGGTGACCAAAAGGGAGTTGGTAGGCAAGAACACAAAAGACAGACATGACAGTCGAGGCAGCACTTCTACCAAATATCGTAGAAATCAGCCAGCTCACAATTTTCATGTGTTGAGGGTAGGAGGGGCAACTTTTAAGTAATCCCAAGTTTTCATGGGTCATATGTATCTTTGTATGTTTCTGTGGTTTAGATTTGCTGGATAGATTACAGTAGTTGGTAGTTTCTTCTTCAATAAAGTGTTTACCTTTGAATTAGCTAAGTCCCCAAAGTAACCCACCATGGCATGATTATAGATCCGGTTACCTAGGAAGGGGATAGACCAGATGCTGATCAGTCCAAGTAATTTTTGTGTTTAAGTGATTTGTAGTTTACTGCCACTTACTGAAGTCTAGCTACATAGGAAGTATGATTGCTTTTGGGCAGTAAATACTGGTTGCAACACTCATTTGTGATGAGTATGAATATATGCAGGTTTTGATTGAGGTCTTTGAAGGGAAACTTACTTTTCCATAAATCACACAGATCTCAAGCTGACTACACTACTTATTAGGGGATGCACACATGCACACGCACGCATGCACACACACACACAAACACACACACGCATGCACACACGCACGCACACACACACACACACACACACACACACACACACACACACACACAATCACATAAAATAAGATTCAGCTGCTGGTCTTGTTTTCTGTTTTTTTTTTTTTTTTTAATGGACGTAGTATACAAAATCCTGATATTTTTATGACATAGAACCATGCCCCTGAATTGCCAAGTAGCAGCAATTCCAGTTAATTATTATTTTATCAGTTGTTCCATGTTATAGTGCATCTTTTTCTTAGCTTAAAAAGGAGAGAGCCGAAAATAACTGTTTTCAGCTCATTCATTTACATTCATTCATTCATTCATTCATTCGCAGTCAACACTAAGAAATGTATCTACTGAGTCTGCAGCTATAATTTAGTAAATATTGAAACATTATTACAGAAAGACAATTCCCACAGTCCTTAGGGACTCGTACATTTGGCCACAACATTGATAGTGGACATTTGCAGGAATTCACTTTCCTCTAAGGTTGATGCTGCATAAATTTTCCCAAAATGCAGAGATCTAAGAGATTGTTGTATTAGATGGGGGCATGTGGATTTTACACTGAAAAGGGGTAAAGGCATTGTTAAATATAAGGTATATAGATTTAAGTGCTCATTGACTAACTACAGGAAGTTGTATATTATATAGTACATGTTACTTCTTGAGAGTTAATTCTAATTAAAGGCCTCGTGGAGGTTAGTCTCATCAGCTATATGGTTGTGTTGCTTACTCAACATCCTGACAAACTTATAGACATCACGCAATGGCAAGAATGTAGAAATATTTGCAGAACTGAAGAAATATATCTGCAAGACATGAGATCATTCATTTACTTTCAAATGTTTGTGTTTGGCAGTATAGACTAAAACAAAAATGCAGAGCCAGCAAACAGTGACATATAAATTTAATGTTATACAGTTAAGAGAACAAAACAACAGCCCAGTTTTGGCTATAAGTTTGTTGAGCCTTCATCAGTGTAGATTAAAAATCAGTTTGTAACTACTTGGAAACTTAGGGGTCTGTATTATAACCTCGACCATTCAGAATGTCGACAACCTCTTCATTGACACATAAGTGTCGAACAGCCACATCAGCGAATGGCCACATCATCGATTTCTTTCCAAGGGAAAGAAATTGGTAGGCCAAACACGCATGATACAGTACAACAAACACTATAAAGTAGGGAGCTTTGCCCCCACACCCCACAATGTGGGGGGCTTTGCCCCCCCCACACACACACACACACACACCCTTACTAAATATACTAACTCCGAGATCGGACTACAGTGAGGAAAAGGGCAGATGTAAGATGACAGCCAAATTATTTCTTTCCCTTGGAAAGAAAGCGATGAAGTGGATGTTGGACACATATGTGTTGATGAAGAGGTTGTTGACATTCTGAATGTTTAAGGTTATACTATAGACCCAAAACTTATAGACCTGTCAGCTTTACTTCTCACTCACAGTGGGTTGTCTGAGAAGTCTGCAGCTGTACTGTGTGCTACATTCCACCACTTGTCCCTGGGCAAGAAGCCATGAAAGTACTTCTTTGTGAACAGGAGAATAATAATAGTACTTAAACATAAGTTCAGGAATTATTGTTAGCCTAAAAGAACTTGTCATTTATTTGATATACATTCTTTCACAAGGACGCAAGATTTTAGACAGACTAATAATATTCAAGTTTCTGAGATGAAAACTGGATCTAAAGTCTCTGTGTTTAGTGAGTTGCATAATTCATTAATAAGAAATAGAATAATTTATGGTAAAAATTTATGAAACAGGGTGCAAGCTATTAACAGAAACAGGCCCAGCTTTATCAAAAGTTGGAGATATATGATGAACAAGTGAAATTAATACACCATTAAATAATCTGGCTAGACCTTTCACTTAACTTCCAGTATCACATTCAAGATACTAAAGCCAAAGTTTATAAGTTACTTTGGTCCAGGAAAATTTCCCACTTTCTTTCTCCAGCAGCTAGGCCAGCAATTGGGAAAGGAGTCTTCCTCCCATAGGTTGAATATTGTCTCCCACTCATTGCTTCTGCCTCACAAAAATACTCTAGTGCTCTACACACCATCTAAAATAACATTTGTCAGTTCATTAAGCTATCACCTCAAAGGAAACACCACTTGCAAAAATCAAATGGCTGTCCATTGTCAAATAGCTTCCCTCCTTCTGGATATCTTGCTATACCCTTTTCTTTGCTCAGAATTCCAGATAATGCTCTACATCCTTAGAATCTAAGGTCTCTATCCGACCTGAAATATACAGAGCATGTTCCTTCTAGAGTGGTTCCACCAAAGCTGGGGAGACCATACCTGAAGAATAAATGGTAAATCGTTAAAACTGTTCACTGATTTCTGTAAACAGCTGAAACAGTTCATGCTCAACCAATCTAACTGCAATTGTTTTATAAACAAAGACATCATTTATGTACTGTGCAACACAGTTCAGCTGCACTCCCTGCACTCTTACTGCTGCCACTTTTTGAGGTTTACTAGCTGTCATTACCCCCTCAACCCTGTCATTACAATATTGAACATACTGCAGGAGCCACACATCCCAGTTATATATATATATATATATATATATATATATATATATATATATATACACACACACACACACACACACACACACACACACACACACACACACACACACACACACACACGCACACTCCCAGATCCATCCAATCCAAGGCCTTCTTCCAATCATGCTTCGGCTACTCCAAACAAGAAACAGAGCTCCAACAAATTTACTGCCACCCTCACAAAGCTGTTCTTCACATAACTCTCCTTCCTGCCTCTTTCCTCCTCCACTTCATTGGCACATCAATTAACTCCCCTAACACTTTCCGCATGTTGCTTTCACCTTCCTCCTCTTCCCAACATCAACACATCTGGAAGTTCCCTTCTTACCTATTAAATCCTGAAATCTTTCCTGTACTACCCTCCTCTTCCTGATGTACATCTGAATGTAAAACATAGTGTGACTTTACAAGTTTCATAGTTTTGTAAAAGATTCATCGCGTAGTACACAATTAATATTCATTTACTAGAGTTCTTAATGTAGTACAATCTTCATTATGCAAGTAAAAGCCTTACTAGTCAATGAACTCTTTAATGTTTGAAGTCTAACAACTTATTACCAACATTGCACTAATTATCCCTAAAACTGTTGTTGTATCTTTAATTGTATCACTGTTTTCTTAATGAAAATTACTGTCTATAAACTTTTTGTATTACCTTGTATCGGGTTTAAAATGGTCCATTTGGATCAGTGTTTTACCTCAGTCAACAGATACATGCATAAATAAATAAAATTAAGTGAGAGAAAAAATGTTTGTAAGATTAAATGTTTATTTAAAAAATAACAGCCCTACCATAGTACTGAAAAACTGTGGTGGACTGTCTCTGCACCCATGCTAAATCATGCTAAATGCTAATGAGGCATTCCAGGGAAGAAGCGTGTGCTAACTAGCCATGTGCTCTCCCTTATAACTGCCTGCATAAAGAATGGTCACTCTTGGCTGCTTGTGGTAATCAACATTGCTAAAACCCCAAATTCATACAGCAGAGTAGAAGTAAGTACTGGATAGTTTAGTGGGCAAGTAGTGTTGTGTGTGTGTGTTTGAGTGTGTGCGCTTACTTGGCTGATGGCAGCAGGGAGCTAATGAGGGGGTAAGGTAGGTAAGTGTGTGTGTGTGTGTGTGTGTGTGTGTGTGTGTGTGTGTGTGTGTGTGTGTGTGTGTGTGTGTGTGTGTGTGTGTGTATATGGGTTTATAGATTAATACTAGGTTAACTGCCCTTGTGGGCCATGTTAAGCCTAACCAATTATCCCATGTGAGAATCAAACCCTGCACCTTGTGTCTAAAAGGTAAACATCTTAACCATTATGCCAACCTTCCACCAGATGAGTAAGGGGGCTGTCATACTGTCACATCCCCTAGACTAATGATCAAAACCTGCAACATTTGGTCAGGGAGTACCCCTATACATTGTGTGCTGCAAAGGCACATACAAAAAGAAAGAAAGACAATGTTGTTTGAGTGAAGCACTAGACACCAGGGATAACTCTTTCATCTCATGCCTTAAAGATGCTTAAGGTTTGGGGAGGTACAATGGTATTTGTCGCTGAGGAAGGTATTGTTGCCGAAACTGGTATGACAGATTTTCAACTGTTAGGGTGCCACAATAAATATTCCTTTGGATTAATTCACTTCTTTGGTGCTGGACATTTTTTCAACTGCAGTGAATTATTTTGGCCTGTTGCACCAGCCATACTTGCGAGCTCTTTTTGGTGAGAGGTACAATAGCCACCAAGGATAACTGCTCTATCATGCTTTAAAAGTACTGATACGAAACATATGTCAGGGGGATTAACATATGCCACCAGGGATAACTCTTTAATGAAAAAAAGGATGACAAAAGTTGTGGGGAACCAAAAGATACCAGAGATACCTAAGAACATGAATGCTAGTTGAGGGATTCTGCAAAGAAGGAAGGCAACAGAAAAGCTGCATCTCTGAAAGCCAGTTTCAGAGAATGTGTGAGGTGCTGCATTATTCCCCACTGTTGCACAAGCATGGAGCTGGTATGCATAACTTAGGAATGTAAGGGATGTCCCACCACACAAGGGTTGCAGGGTGGCTTACAATCTGTAAAAAAAAAAAAAAAACTTGAAATCCTGTCCACTGGAAGTGATTTTCAGTGTGAATCATATTCATGCATTTGTCCATCGAAGAATAATCCTTCTATGTGTAATCATGAATCCAAATACTCACAACCATGTGCCATAAAGATACTAAAAGGAAACCAAATCCTGCATCCCCCAATGCACTACCACCAGACACCAGGGAAAAAGGGGAATTCACATAAAGGTATAAAAAATAACATTACAAGTGTGGGGGGGGGGCTGCAAGCTCTGTACCTTTGATACCAGAGACAGAGAAACAGCAGCATCAGCCCACTATGCTAACTTGTATGCTAGTGTAGTAAGAGTTTTGTTATATTATAATGAGGATTTGGAGCTTAACTTAAAGCCTGCAAGAGTTTGAAATTGATGAGAGGGAATACAGGGCACACAGCATTTGTCTCAACCTTGTAGCATAAGAAATCTAGCCAAAGCCAAAATTAATGAGGGACAATAACACACAGTTAGGGTGAAGTTTAATTATTCCTTGTATAAACTTAGAAATTTGGTAGAATAACAGATTTCATATTAATGTGTTTTACTGAAGAATATGACTTCAGAAACTCTACTGTCTGGCATTAATGACTGACTGTAACCATCTGTAATTTATGAGAGCAAAAAAAAAAAGACATTGGGGATGTTTCTGGGACATCAGGGACAGGTATGGGTAAGGTGTGTGTGTGTGTGTGTGTGTGTGTGTGTGTGTGTGTGTGTGTGTGTGTGTGTGTGTGTGTGTGTGTGTGTGTGTGTGTGTGTGTGTGTGTGTGTGTGTGTGTGTGTGTGTGTGTGTGTGTGTGTGTTTGTGTGAGATTCAATGGGGAAGGCTGTGCCAATGCAATGCATGAGCCAACAGTGGTAACTACTGCAGAAAAGTGCTCTTTCAATAATTAATGACAATTCAGAGACATGCAAATTAGCCAAGCCTTTCCTCACTGTGACTGATGTGTCTGAATCACAAATCTCTGCATAATGGAACAGGACACTTTTACCCAGCTCTTACCACAAGCACTGAGGTTTTTTTATGAATCCCCAAAAAGGATCCATGTTTGGCAGTAGTAATGGATATAGGAGAAGAGTAGTGTAGCAAAGCACTGTGGCAGTAATGAAGACCTAATAAAAAACTGTGCAATTGAAACTCAAGCACCGTGTACTAGGTGTGGCTATACATGTAAGAGGAAGCTTTGTCCTGAATTTAAAAGGCCTGTACAGGCAGAAACTGAAAAAGCATACATATATAGTATCATAAAATTCTATACAATTGAAACTTCCGTGCACAACAATAAGTGCTTATTTTAATTTGATTTTTTTCTGACCTGGAATACCCTCATGGAGGTAGACTCCTTACATGATATTGTTTTCTTGTAAAACTACATTTTGCCCATAATGCACTATGTAAATGCAGCTGGTAAGATTAATTTAACCTAGTCTCTCCAATCAAATTACAATTCCATTTACGTAAAATGGAAGCAGTGAGAAATACTGCTAAATTTGACAATCCTCATTAAAAGTGTCAGTGCCTGGCTTGCAGCGACTCTTACATAATTGTTTGCTACATATGTGACAGTCAAGCTGTAAAAATAATGTGTTCAAAAATGTAAGCAAATAGCAGAGATAACAGCTTTCTTAAAAAAATGAAATTGTGTGAGTTTCAGGTTTTGTCTTCTTCCCACCTTCCTTCTCCACATCAACAAGAGTATGATGTTCCCTGGCTTGCAAAGCTCATCTAATTAGTGAAGTTGTTCTAAGTGATTAATCTGGTTTCTTCATTGTCAAGCTATAAAACAGATAAATACGTTTATGGTCCTGGGAAAGAGAATGCAACTGTAAATGGCAATGTACAAATAAAAAGTACAAGATCCTTGCTCAAATTATAGCACTTAAAAATTCCAGTTTCCATGAAAAACAAAGAGTTCATGTGTGCAGCAACATCATGATAAAGATATACTGAATATTGTTCAGAGTAATAGCAATGATTTCCTTAACAACTGCACTGACTTATTTACAATTGAGAAGTTTGTCAGGAGAGTATTACATCACATAAATTCTGATAGTGATAAGTGCTTCAAGAAATGTGCCAGTAGCTCTCAGGAGAAGAAAAGCTCAAGAAACTGGAGTGCATGCAAAGTACATGTGCTACAGAAAAACATTAAAAAGCAGTAAGATACAAAGGAATGGGTGAGTAGCATGGTCACTGTTGTAAAGCACATCAAAACTCACATTGGTATTGATATACAAGATCCGAATACTGAATAAAGTAATTTGAATAGAGCGTTCCCCATCTCTTACAATTGAAGCAGTGGTCTCTGTTGTGCCAAATACTAAGTTCTCAATCCTGTATGCAAACCAGGGATTCTCACAAATAAAGCTAGATGAATTAACAAAAGCTCTAATTATATATATTTAATACACTATTATTTTTTTATTTCATCAGCATTAGATGTATTCCAAAATGCTGTTGTACAGGTAAATGAAGCTTAAAAGGGGTTGTAAACATACTTGGTGACCTATTATTATGGGGTGATAGAAGAACAGCATTTCAAGAGAGTGGTACACCTGATAAATATAGCAAGGTAGCTAGCATAATTTCAAGTTTTAAAGTTGCATACCTGAAATACGAGTCATATTCTGATGTCAGAGGGACTGAAGCCTGATAAAGAAAAGTCAGAGCAGTTGTAGAAATGTCAGTGTTAATTAACGTATCTAGCAGTGGTGATTTACGCACCTAAGCACATAGCCGGCCTTAGGCATAGGCCAACTAGGCGGTCGCCTAGGGCGCCGCTCTAGCAGGGGCGCTTTTTCAGTATTTATTTAATGTAGGTAGACAAGGATGTGGGCACTGGGTGGTGTGGTGGGGGGTGCCGTGGAGCCCTTTTGCCTAGGGCACCAGTTGACCTAAGGCCGCTCCTGCCTAAGCAGATGTATGAATCACTTGAATTAGTGAATCACTTATCGCAGGCATTTCTGACGGACAGCACATGACTCACTGTTATATGCCTCTCCCCAAAGAAAACCTAATTTACATTTGAGAAAAAGCAGTGAGATAGGGTTGTCTCTGAATTCGAAATGGCTACCAGTTAATATGGAGATAACGTTTCTGAATCCCAGGAAATGTTTATTATAAAGAAATGGCAAATAGATTCCTGAAAGATACCAGAGAAAGAGGTAATCAAAAACTGTTTTTGAATTGTATGTGGTCTAGCATTCAGAAAAAAACATAGCTATAGAAGAATTTTAAACCTGCTTATATAAGAAGAATATTGTTTTTTTTTTATAATGCTGAAGTTTTTTTCATGTGCAGTGTGTCTCTGTATTATCCTTTTATAGTCAATGGTTTTTACTGCAGTATAAATGTCTGCACATAGAATGCTTTAAGTTTACAAACTAGTTATATGCAAAATTGACTATTCTGTGACTTCTTACAAGCTGAAGAAAATGTAAAATCTCAAAAAAACACGGCATCTGCTTAAAGTCTTCATGAAAAAAGGAATGTAAAGAGAAGATATTTCTGTTTATGCTAATAAAGTGATTCCCAAGCCAAGTAAACATAATTAATGTGGGAATGTACTCACAAGAGCAAATACTATTTTGACAGCATGGAAAGTAACATACATTTTCTGACACAGAATATGCAAGAAAAGGTCTTCTGCAGCTTCAGTGGAAATTATTATTATTCTACAAGATATTAAACAGCTGTTTTCATCTGTATCTCTATGCTTTAGAAAGGGTCAGATAAAATATATGAGTTTATCATAAATGCATATGCAGCTGTTAGCGAGAAATAATGGCTCTGAAATGGGAAGCAGATAAGAAAAATGTCCTGGATGCAGTTTATCTGGACTTCAGCATAGTTAGTAAAGCCACTGACACAAGGTCTCAGAGGTGACTGGTATGGACATTAAAAGGCATGGACCTGAGGCACAAGCTGGTAAGAGGGTGTGCAACTGGCTGGTTAACTAGTGGCACAGAGTAGAGTACTGTCTGGAAAATGTCACTGAAGGTGTCTCGGAGTTTAATACAAGGTACACCAGATAACACATTCAGGTAGGGGTTCTGTACTAAAAGCCCTGAGACCAGAGGAATCTGATGCACTAGGATAAGGAGCAGAGAAGTGGCAACAGGCATTTAAGGTTATGCACTTTGGAGAGGATCACATAGATAATATTCATATAAGGAGATGAAATTAAGGATATAGGGGTCATAATTACCCCAAAGGTGAAACATGGACTACAGTGTATAAAGTCTGTGGAAAAAAGACAACAGAATGCTTGGCCACTTAGTTACAGTACTGGATTCTAGAAGGAAGCTGACATTGTCTTCTTTTTTTACTGACTGATTTTGCACTCCACTGCTAAAGTTGTTTATTTATTGATTGATTGATCAATTTAATTTGCAGATCATTGCTAAGGTTGAATCTGGACAATGTACAGATATTTCGACAAGTTGACAGAAGGTATACAATACAGGATATACGTAAATGGTGAGGTGAATGGACAGGTGATATCATATGGAAAGGCTCAGAGAGATCAGTATGTATACAGAGGCAGAGAGAGGGGCAAAGGGGAACATTTTATGGATATCATGGGTAATCAGGAGAGGTGGAGCTGAAGAGAAAGAAGCAGAAAAGGAGGAGGGGTGCATGGAACCTAGAAGGTGTAACATTTGTGAAAAAAAATATTTCTGTGTGAAAGTGTTGGAGAATTGGCAGGCATTGGCAGATGTAGTGCAAGGGCAGAGAAGAATACAAATAAGTTAACGAATACTTGGGACAGAGGTGGGGACTGGTAACTGTATGGGGAGCTAGCACATAATTTGGGCAGATGGAATATATCATTAGCCTTCTTTCTGTGCCACATATGCATGTCCATATATCCCAGGAAGTTATACAGGCTGTTTAAAGAAAACTTAAAAAAAAAAACTTTACTTGCTCCGAAGGCTTCACCAATATACAGTACAGAGATAAAAGAATGCTAATGCAGTGTGTCTTTTACCATAAGTTATTTCATGCTGTCTCATATTGTAGGCAATAAAAAGTCCAATGGAAAGATTACAAAGAGCAAAATGACCCACAGTCATACGTATTTGTAGAGCAAGAACAGTGGGATGTTTAGACCGATCTTCCTGAATCTGCTGTTTATCAATCCCTACAAGTCAATGTTTAACTGTTTACAGTGTCACTTCAGCAGAATAGCTGCAAGAACTTGTTCTCTGCAGGCATGTGCACATGTCTTCAACTATGTGTACACATTTGACAACAAGAAGATATCATATACAACATACACAACATGACATGGTCGACAGACCACGATGCTTTGCCACAGATGGCCTGCAACTGTCGCCCCTGGGATTCCGGATACTGGCTAAGGCTCTTGCTGCCCCTATAGTGCCTTTTTTAGGCAAGGTTCAAATAACAAATTCACCACCATAACAGGAACAGGCAAGCAAAAACTGAGGATAATGCTACTCAATGCTAGAAGTCTAAATCTCAAAATGCAGTCACTCAAGGCACTCCTTAAAATGGAGAACATTGATATCTGTGCAGTGACTGAGACCTGGTTCAAGGCTCCAGAGAGCACCCCTGCACTACCAGGCTATAACTTCTACCACACTTTTCGGCCATGTAACCTGGACCGAAACACCAAAGGCGGAGGTGTATCAATATTCATTAAGGATATCCACACCTCCAGGCTAGTTGCTCAGCATAATGCATCCGAGGTTATCCAAGTGCAACTAACTCTGGGCAAAACTGCAATCCAAACTGTAGCTTGCTACAGATCCCCCATCATGCCCCAGGATTCCCACTCCTCTTTTCTTGATGTACTGGAAAATATTAGGGTTCAACCAAACACCCTAATAATGGGCGACTTCAACTACCCCACCATTAACTGGGAAAACTACTCGTGTACCAACTCCTTAGCTCAATGCTTTCTGGAATTCAATGCCCTGGATCACCTTATCCACACCCACACCAGGGAAACAATATCCTAGACCTAGTCATTACCAACATGAGTGACCGGTGTTCCACACCTGAAGTCAACTCCTCGTTGGTCAGATCCGACCATAATCTAATCACCCTTGATATCCACATCCCGCCCCCACCCCCCATTAAGGAAACCATGGTAAAAAATTTCTCCAAAGCCAACTTCATGCTTCTTAAGACAGAAGTGGTGAACTTCATGACACCCATGCAGATGGACAATACAGTTACAACTGCTGAATCCTACACAAATGCACTCTATAAGCACTTACACGAGTGCATGGATCATGCTATCCCAAACAGAACCAAGACGCTATCCTCCAAAAAAAGGAAGCCAATCTGGTGGTCGCCTGCCATAAACAAACTGTACAACAAAAGGAAGAAAATGTTGCAAAAGAGAGTAAAATCCCATGAGTGGAGGGGCTCCCTGGTCAGCCTCAGTAAGAAGCTGCGATCCCTTATAAGATCCTCCAAAGCTAGCTATGAAAACAAAATTGCCACTAATTCTAAGGACAACCACAAAGCATTCTATAGCTATGTCAAAAATCTCAATGGCAACACCCAGATCTGCTTTGAGTTACAGCACAAAGGCACGAAAATTACAGAACCAACTGATATTGCCAACATCCTGGCAGATAGGTTCATTGCTAACTTTACCCCCTCACCCCCTAAAGGGCCCATATCTTTACAGGAAGAATGCAGAGTCCCTGCAATCACAACTACACAGGTAAAAGCTGCACTCTCTAAAACCAAAAACACAGCATCCATGGGACCAGACAACATCCCAGGCTGCATTTTACATGAACTTCAGAATGAACTGGCTTCCCACTTAAGCACCATGTTCAATAATAGCCTCGCATCAGGCTTTGTGCCCTCTGAATGGCATACAGCAACAGTTATCCCACTCCACAAAGGGGGAGCCACCACTGATCCAGGGAACTATCGACCTATTAGCCTGACGAGCCTGGTCTGCAAGGCCATGGAACGTATCATCATGGAACTCATAAACAAAGACATTGGTAACCTCCAAACTCTGGTTCCCTCCCAGTTTGGGTTTGTAAAAGGCAGATCATGCCTCCTGAACCTGATTTACTTCTTTGAGGCAGTCACCAAAGCCGTAGATGAGGGTAAGGTGGTTCACACAGCTTATTTTGACCTCGCCAAGGCTTTCAACACCATCCCCCATTCTGGAATTATAGTTAAATGCACTAAACAAGGTATAAATCCCTACGCCACAAGATGGGTTGCCAACTGGCTCACTGGCAGAACCCACACTGTAAAAGTTGCAGACTCCAGATCTGACCTCAAAGCAGTGACAAGTGGAGAACCACAGGGTTCCGTCCTGGGACCTCTCCTGTTTGGTATCTACTTCTCTGAAGTACAGGCTAACACAGAAGGCCTCTGGCTAATGAAGTTTGCAGATGACTGAAAACTAGGAGCCATAGTCAAGTCCCCAAATGATGTGGATATCCTACAGAAGGGCCTTGCTGAGACAGATGCCTGGTGTCAGAGCCATGGCCTCAAGCTCAATGCCAAAACATGCAGTGTCATCCCCTTTGGTAAAAACTCTGTACCCATGAACTACCACATAGGCAACAATCTACTTAACACCAAATATGTGATAAGAGACCTTGGGACCTAGGTGGACAGTAGTCTCTCCTTTGATAGTCACATCACCACAGAAGTCAGGAAGTACTTCTACATGGCACGCCTCATCATAAAAGGGTTCTCATCAAGGAAAAAAGAGGTCATTGTTCCCCTCTACTCGACACTCATTAGACCCATTATAGAGTACAATGCCCCTTTTGGAATGTACCTCACAAGACATCTGCAGCAGCTGGAAAGGCCACAGAAGTACCTCACAAAGAGGATTACTGGCCTCAAACAAATGCCCTACACTGACTGCCTGAAAAAACTCCAACTTTACTCCGTAGCATATCGCCTACTCCGAGGTGATTTCTGCCTAACATATAAAGCTATGTCAAACCCAGAGCTGCTGGACATGCTACACCTAAAGAAATCCCAATCCCTCCGAGCTAAACGCTCTAGGGACCTAAACCTTACCACCACAATAAACAGGACATGCTGGAGGGATAGATTCCTGTCCCAGAGACTTCCCATACTCTGGAACAGGCTACCCATCTATGTCAAGCAAAGTTCTTCATTAGCACTCTTCAAGAAAAATCTTGATGAGTGGATGGGAAATAGGAAACACACCCTGGGGATCACTTCTGTGTCTCTGCTCGACAGTGGCACAGGAAAATAACTTTCTTGGGTGGCGTAAGCCAGGGAACCTTGTTGGCTAGGCTTACATAGGCCCTTGGGCCAATAGCCTAGTACCTACCTATGAGCCTATGAACATAACAGTAAAGTGTATGATACACATGAAGAAAGTTTCATCCAGGAAATTACTAGCAGCCTATACTAATAGTATGGACTGGAGAAATGGCACATCTGTGTGCACTAAAGAGTACTCAGTGATCTACAGATTTTGTATCTCTACCCTATTTTGGCACCATAAAATGTCTGACGCACTTGTCTCCATCACCTCCCTGTGAACTGCTAAATGAGTTCACTGATTACCAGCCTAACCACTGCATGATACAGTAGCATGCCACAGAGACTATAAATTTAGCAGGTATGTGTTATTACTAGACAAGAAACGGGTTTGCAAGACATGAATACCTGATATATGCAATGTGTGTTTTTGAACAAGGGAGATGGGGAGAACCCACTCCAACTGCACTGCATCATCATGCCTTTCACCATGCTGAACCAGTAACTCATTAAAAAAAAAAACAACATATTATTTTCTATTTTCATCAGATGAGGTATCGATGGAGCAGTTTCTCATATGTTGTCATCATAAGACCACATTATCATCTCAACACGTGAAAGTCTTGATCTAGCACAAGGCAAAATAGAGCCCAGTGCTGGCTGGGGATCCTGGCAATACAACATTAAATTTAAAAAAATGTCCAAATGTCATAAACGGATTTACTACCTACTAAAGCTCCAGTCTCATTGGCTTAAACATAAGCCAATGAAAATGACTGCTGAATGCACAGAGATCCAATCAAAGTGACTGCTGAATACACAGAGATCCAATCAAAGTGACTGCTGCTTGCACAGAGATCCAATGAAAGACATTGCTGCTGCACATTAAGCAAATAAAGAGATGCCTGGGAATCAGCATGGGGATTTACTTTTCAGCAAACAGGGACACCAATGAAATGGAAGTGAGGTTTTTACTCTGAGCACAGTCGGATATATCTGAGCATTGAACAGGCGTCACATTTTTGAGGGGAGACTTCTTTAGCTTTAAATTGAGCATTTTGCAAAATGGAATGAACGGGAGATGTAATAATGCCATTTCTGATACACAAGATGTGTCTGTTTGTAGAGCTTGGAAACAAATTGTTTTACCTTTGTCCATGATACCTTGAAAATCACTAAGATAGTGCTGATATTTGTGATTGCGTGGAGCTTGAAAGCAAACCATTTTTACTTTTTCCCTGATACCTTGAAAATCACTTATTTACTGCAATTAATGCCAAGATTTCTTTTCAGAAAATGCACACTATTTATGCCCTGTTTTTTTTGCATTTATTATCCAAGTCCCAGGAGCATTAATTGATCAAGCAACTTAGTCAGAAGTCACACAGTAGCCAAACAGAGATAGAAAGACTCAAATATTCTATCCTTGACTAAAGGACACAGCTTATTAAGTGCTTAGAGCCTTAAAATCTCCTCTTTCCTCCCTTGCCCAACAAGAAATACTATTGGAAAAGGGATTCTTCTAACTCAGCTTAAGTACTATCTACTACTTGTAGCATCTGCCTCCAAAAGAAACTCTGCCACCATCCAAACACTTTCCAACTCTATCTGTCTCATTGCTCTTTCCCAAAAGTATGAACACCACCGTCTTACACTACTCAAAGCTCCGCACTGAGCCAATCTACTCCTTGGCTCACAACATATCTGGCTCCTGAAAGAAAACTCCTGCACTTCTCTTTCCTCAAGCTTACTTAGACAGACTCCTTCATAACCTTAGATCTCATAACCACTCAGGGTCTCTTTTGCAATCACAATCTTCAGAAAATGCTTGTTAAAGCAAAACCTGATATACTAGTGATTTTCTAAGCATAATACTAATATTCAGAAACTATTCCCATTTCTGGGTCTTTGTATCTGATTGCTGAATTAATAGACTTGGAGGTAATGGACGGCACAGTGGTACAGTGGTAGCGTTTTTGCCTCACAGCAAGAGGTTCTCTGGTTCGATCCTCGACTGGGGTGCCTTCTGTATGGAGTCTGCATGTCCTCTCTGCATTCATGTGGGTTTCCTATGGGTCCTCTGGTTTCTTCCCATATTACGAAGACATGTGTTTGAAGCATTTCTCCCTGGGACTCCTCTGAAAATTGGCTTTATTCCAAGTCGGACTTTCCCATTTAATAAATGTTAAATAAAATAAAAATAAAATAATGAGGGTGTAATGGGTTGCACTGTATGGTTCTTGTCAGCTGCAATGTACTTCTGGGTTATTACATTGTTGTTCATTCGTTTGATCACAAGCAAACATCTGAGGTGTACACAGTCATACAACGAGCTATAATTGATGATCTTACTTGAGTTTGTGTGTGTGTGTGTGTGTGTGTGTGTGTGTGTGTGTGTGTGTGTGTGTGTGTGTGTGTGTGTGTGTGTGTGTTTGTGTATAAATACTTGGTTCCTGCATTCAACAGTAGTTATTGTGTAAAGAAAGGAATCAGTTGTAGTAAACAGGAGTATCATCATATGAAGAACAAACCAGGCTAGAACAGACCAAATAAATGTACAAGCTGGCAGGTGTAAAATGCACAAGCACCAAACAGAGAGGCAGAATATAACTCCAAATCTGTAATGTGAAACAACACACGTAAGTGCTTTCTTTAAACAGTGTAAACTTCCTCAGACAATGCCATAGTTTAAAACAAACATTTAAATATAATATGATTCATTATAATTGGACACAAGAAGCTAGCAATCACGAAAAGAAAAATAATTAACCCTTCAGTCACAAACTCCATTATAAGATAAAACATATTGTAATGAATTAAAAACATATATAATCTGCTAAAACTTTTAAATCCATGTTAAAAATACATGATTTTCAAATACAACTCAATAATATTCCAGTAGTTCTGCTTATGGAAAACTAATTGTGTTGTGAATTAATAATGCTTTTGCCAAAACTCATTCCTGTTCTTTATAATATTCTATTTCTTTCAAGAGCCTTTAATTTTAGAACAGGAGTGATGGAAATTCTATCACTGATGCCAAGCCATTTGTCAGCATGCAATGTTTTTAATTCATTACAATATTTTTTTGGCTTATAATGGAGTTTGTGACTGAAGGGTTAATTATTTTTCTTTTTGTGATTGCTAGCTTCTTATGTCCAATTAGAATGAATCATGCTCTATTTAAATGTTTGTTTTAAACTATGTCATTGTCTGAGGAAGTTTACACTGTTTAAATGAAAGCACTTACGTGTGTTGTTTCACATTAAAGATTTGGAGTTACATTCTTCCTCTCTGTTTGGTGCTTGTGCATTTTACACCTGCCAGTATCATCATATGGGACATTATATTTAGGTATGATCCTTGGTTTCCTTTGTTTTGTTTTTTTAACTGCTAAAATGCACTTATTATTTGGCTGTGAATAAACTGGACAGCATGTTGATTATGAATTTAATGTTAATATTTTAACTATGAATACATTTTTGTTGTTTTTGCAGGCACATTGATATGAAATGCACTGTGCTGATCTACAACAGTTTGTCAGGTACTTAGCGCAGATGAATAATGCTATGAGCTACTAATGACCTGCTTCTCCAGTGCATGCTTTGATTCCATCAGATCTTGTCGATTATTTAACTCCTGGGCTAACTTTGAAAAAGGACACTGCATCCAGTGGACTGCCCAAAGCTGTTAGCAAATATATTATATAGTAGTTTAGGTAGGACAGAGCGAAGGAGGAAACTGCCCTGTGTGCAAAGTGCTAGGAAACATGACCAGCCATCCAATACCAATTGCTTTTTAGTCTATACTGGCTTTTAAAATCCAATATTGCATGTGGGGTCAAACCTGAGTGCTGTAGCATTCCCTGTGTGGTCTAAGCTGTAGCACTTGCATTTGTAGCAAGCAATTTGCTGCAGTCTAAATGAAAAAAAATGTTATTAAAACCAGAGCTCTTCCATGCAGAGTATAAACAGTAGCAACTGCTTTATACAAGTTAAAAGAAAAAAAAAAGAGTTCTCTCTTCTTCCCCAGCTAAAATCTGAGGATGGTGGGTTGGAGACTGAGCACTGAAATATGACCTGATTGATCCCTACATTTCAGGAGCCCCAGGTACCTGACTGTGGACTTTTCTTTTTTTTAATTGCCTCTCAGCTGAGAAGGGGAGGTGTTTGGATGCAGGAAACAGGGCCTGGTTGGCTTCTGCATTTTGGAAGCACCAGCCACCAGATTGTTTAGTTTGCTTTTCATTGAAGAGCTGAGGCAGGAGGCAGGGGGCATGCATCTGGCTAACTGGTGAACATGGTGGCAGTACAAAAGCAGACATTCAGAGTTGGGGAGGAGGGGCACCAGCATGGGGATCAGTTCCAGTTTCTACAAAAGCCATCAGCTATGCCTGTGACATTACACATTTGTCCTTTGAATTCCTGCACCCTTCACATAGTCAGTAATCTGTACTTTACTATATGCTGTTTGACTATGAGTCCCAGCATATCTCTTGCTGTTCAATGGGTTGTCAGATGTATTTTCTATGAATATGAGTTTCAAGAAAAGAGAAGTTTACTTTTACAACTCATGCTAAGTTTGCTTTCTTTTGTTTTGTTAAGTAAATGGCTATCAGTGTTTGTGCCATAACATTTGAAATAAAAGTTTTACATTAAATTCAAATCTATGTAATCATTGTAAAAGCAAAGAAGAAAATAGCAGGTACCTAATAGGTTTGAACAGTGTTTAGAGTACTTGGAGAGAGATAGCCAAGAAATGGTAAACTGGCAGGGGGGACCCTGGTCTTTTACCTGCCTAAGGTCCCAACTGACCGTGATCTGTCTCTACCCTACAGGTAAGGGAATGCTAACACAAGGTTCATAGGCAGCTCACAGTTATTTACCACTGATTTTCAGTGATAAGTAGTCTAGTCAGCTGAGGGAAGTAGAAGCTAAGCCATGTGACATGATTATCTAGGGTGGTAAATACCAGTGTATGTGGTAGCACTGCTATTTCTGAAGGAGGGGGTGTTGTCATTAAATGACTCTGTCTGGTCTGAAGATAACAAACAATTTTAAAATACTGAGTCCTTCATTCCAGGCTATCAGTGTGGCAACAGGACCTCATGCTTAGACAAAATGGATGAACATTGTAAGTAGAAATACCACATTTTGGTGGAAGGGGCTTATATTGCTTTTTTGTTTGTTTTTTTGTAAATCATGCATTGTTTTTTCTTCTTGTCTTATTAGCCACTTAACTCTGTATGGTGTGCTGTGAAACAGCACTAAGTGCGACATGTTTTTTATGAACTGCTTTTAAAGCCCATGTGGCATAACTTGTCTGAGTGGCATCGTCATAGTTTGATAGGTTTATAGGTGTATCCTGGGTTAATGACCACTAGGGCCCTTATAAGCCTAGCTCTGCAACCCAAATGTGACTCCACAAATGTGATTTATATAGCTGGTGATTTACTAACTGCCTCTTTCCATCAGACACATGGGAGCCAGACCATAACTGAATTTCTGATTACCCATCCATTGCTCCAAGTTGTACTTAAAGAGGAGTAGGGAGGACTCTGCTGCTCCAGAGAATGGGAGTTCTCTAAAAAACATATCTGTCTCTCCAACATGTCCTATTTTATGTGACAAGCAAAATATGGCTCTTTTAATCTAGCAGTTCTGATGCTGTTTTGCAAATGTGCAAAAGGTTTATTAAAAAAGGGTGCAGGGATGCCTTGTATGCCAGGCACAGATCACCTGTCAGAAGTCTGTATGATGCCAAGTAAAGAGACAGGGCTTTGAGATGATAAGAGCAGGAAATTGTGTTTACTCCATGTATTCTTTTTGTAAGACTCAATTGTAGACATTCCAGTTATCACATGTGTCTGGTCAAGTACACACCGAAGGGAGCATTATACTCTATGATGGGTCTGTTGAGGGGCAAGTACAGTGGTATGATGACCTCTCTGGACCTAGATGCCATGCCCTTGCTTATAAGTTGAGCAACACAGAAGGATTTTTCTTACTACCTTGGACACATGCTGGTGAAAGGCTAGGTTACTATCTATCAGACACTAGCAGTCATGCACCATAAAAATGGTTACCCTTATTTACTAGTAATGTGTTGGGAAAAGGATAACCTAATGATTCTTAGAGTGGGCAGAAAGAGTAATGGTTATATGCAAATGTTAATAGAGGTATAGCAAAAACTTAATACTACACTAAAATTAATGAACAGTGGAATACTATTAAACAGATATCCCATACCACTACACACAGCGTATGTCCATAGCTATCAAATGTTTACCCTCAGTATCAGGGATGAAGCCAGAAATAACAAGGGCAGAAATCCCAAATCAAAGACACCTTTTAAACACAGGAACAGATGACTTACACATTGCCAAAGTTAAAGTACTAGAGTTATTTCTCATTTACTAAAGTAACATAGATTTCTATAACTGTATTCCTTGTAATTATCCGTTGACTGTAATCCACTACCTTACTGTATCAAAAGAATCAATGAGGTTAGGTTAAGCAAAGCAAAATTTTAAGCAAAAATATGGGCTGTTCTTGAAAACTGGGTTAAGGGCTATCAGCATTTTCTACTATACCTTGATGAATGCATAGCCTGCTCCATTGTCTGTAATTGTTAGACCCAGAGCGTCTTCATTCTTGGTCACCTCCACTTCTTTGGTTCCTCCACGGACATGAGCAAAAATAAAGTCCTCTAGACCAATCTGCCCTCCAAGTAGCTTCTGCATGTTCACCTTGTGTGTGTTCAATGTGCAAAACAGAATCTGCATCAGAGAACAAGTGCACATCACATCTCATTGTATTTCCTCAGTAGCAAGTGTAAGTAATCTATAAAACATTATACACCAAGGCACATGAAAATAGCACTAAACCACTATCTTCATACTGTCTATGTTTTATAAACATGCAAATATTTGAAGTAATTACTTTTCATCTGTGTAAAAGGTCAGTTGTTAGATACATTCATGTGTTATTACTCAGTGTTTTGTTTGTTGAAAAGCACACCACCTCCCAGGTTCCAAAACATTTAATTCTTGGGGGAGCATGATGTAAGAAGTTTATATCCATACACAAAAGGATTGAAACTTGGCATCTTATCTTACCCAGATATAAACTGTTTTGTCTTTTCCAAGATACCTGTATAAGCATAAACTTCATCCAGATCATTTAAAATATACCTTTTAGAAACGAAAGCTTAAACCTCTTGGAAGCATAGGCATTATTTTTTAAACAAGAACAATCTTTATTGAATTATCACTTATGACACAGGCAGTCATACATTTATATAAATGAAAACAAATGATATTGACATCATTTCAGTTGCAAACATTATACATCACTTATATTCTTCTGTATACTCATTGTCAGCCAAATATTACATAGCTTATTCAATTCATGCCTTCCTTAAACCTCATTCCTCTTCCAAAACATTATTCTGCATGCATTGTTCCCACAACTCCCATTTTTCTATGTAATTTGCTCATACCTTTTTCTAAAGATCCCACTTCCAGTTCTTTTATCTCTGTTACTATATTCACTACTTCTACTATGATGATTTAGACTTTGATTTACATGATTAACAACTGATGTACTAAAGTTTAAAAGCCTTAGCTGCTAGGAAGGGTCTAAGTGTAATTCTATCATTCAGGCCATATATATGTGCCTGAAGTCTAAGAATCCACCTGGTCTCTACTTCTTCCGTGTGGTTCTTTACATTTCCTAGTCTACTATCTACTATAATTAATTCTAGAACCTTAAACTTAAAGTGATGGGTGGACCCTTCTTCCATCACGTGTTTAGCTAGAGCATTCGTGGGGTCTTCTCTATTAATAGCATATAAATGCTCCCTAATGCGCTCACGTAGAGTGCGATTAGTACATCAGTTGTTATTAGTTTTTACTTTTATATATATCTATTATGGAGTTTTTAATGTGTTTCTATTATGTTTCATATAATATTTTACATGAGTTCTGTGAACGATTGGTCTTTTATATAAATATATATACATATGAGATGTATAGATCTTTTTAAGCACTAGCACTTTAAGCTCTTATAGTCTTAATTGATTAATTGTTGAAATGATTGAGCTTTGAAATTGTATATAAGCGCCTTTATTCATTCATTATGTATTGAAGTCTGAAGAAGCGTCAGTTGGACGTGAAAGCGCTCACTTTTCATGCAGGTCTGCCTCAATAAAGGTTTTTCGATAAGAATTCTTGGAGTTGTGCCTTTGGTGTTACCTTGGAACTTTTCTGCCATTGTCAAAAAATAGTTTCCTTAGTTACACCAGTTTGCTTACCTAGTATTTCTAGCAGAGTAGTCTGCAGAGAACTTTTAAAGTCCATCTGTAGAGAACTTTTAAAGTCCACTAACTCATTACACTCACAAAACATATGTTGCCATTTACTTCTTTCTTCCTCATCACACTTCCAACATTTGTAATCTATCTGAGGAAAAATTCTTTAGCGTCTGTTTGTGGTATAAAAATACCTATGCAAACAGCTCCAAGCAAAGATCCTAAATCTTCTAAACTTTGTTGCATGTTTGGGAAACATACATATATCGTCTCATGGTTCCTTAGTGAATTGCTTATCCAGTCACACTTCCTAATCCTTTCTAACCTCCTCTGACTGATTCCTATAGTTATCATGCAATATTGTATATGCTCTACTAATTATTCCATTTTAACAGCATCTTCTGTTCTAGATTCTATCAAAAACTCTACCAGTGCTGCTCTTTCATTTAGGATCCCCCTGTTCCTTTCTCTTTGCCTATACTCTGATATCAATACTTGATAGAGAAACCAGTCTCTAGTCTACAGTCCAAATGAATTATTGGCCTCTTCCCATTCTATGACCTTTCTCTCTCTCTCTCTCTCTCTAATTATTTGGTCTCAATATCTTGGTTCTTTTGCCAGTTTTCTCCAGTAAGTTCCAGCCCCCTCTTGCCTATTCTCTGTACCCCTAATTACAGCCATCTCTATTGGCAGAATCACATTTCTCCATTCATGTGTTGGCTTTATTCTTAGAATACTTTCTGCTACTTTATGATTATAATATTCTGTATGGTTATTGTTATTCTCCTTAAGGAAATGCATCCAAACTCCTCCTCTCCTTATTTCTTGAGCTCCACCCCCATTTCATCATCATCTCTTTCCACTTTAAATTATAGCTTTCTTGCTATGTATAGGAGCCTTAGCTGTGTAGCTCTGAAATATCCCTTCAGATCATGTAATCCCAAAGCACCTCGTTCTGTAGGGTGGATCAACTTATCCTACTTTGACTCTTGCCCTCTTCCCCTCCCAGATAAAATCCTTCAACTCTTTATTAGTTGCTATCTACAACCTCTCTGTTTGACAAAAATATGCATGTCCTGTGTATAAAACTAAAGCAACTAAAAACATTTAAACTGCTTTTATTTTGCTATCCATAAAACAGAGCTCCAATTTCTCATTTTTTTGTATTATCTTTTGTTTAGTCTCTTTCCACATACCCTTAGCTGCCATTAGCTGCCATAATAGAATCCTTTTTTTTAATCCATACTCCTAAATACTCCATTTTATCATGTTCTCATAAATAGGGTTATTGCTGAATGGAATTTTTGTGTGTACATAATTTACAGCTACTGCCTGTATTATCTTCATTAGTTTTGTATCCTGAAGACTTGAAACTGTTTCAACGTTCCACAACACTGAAATGTATTTTTCTGGTTTTATCAGGTACAAAATAATACCATCTGCAAGTAAAGTCAGCTTTTCTTGATTACCATACCAATTGTATTCTTGAATTTCTGAGTCTCTTATTTTCTTTAACAATGGTTCTAAATATAATGCAAATGGCAAAAGGGAAAGAGGACACCCCTGCCGGGTTCCACTGCTCAAACAGAACTTATTACAGAGAACCCCCTCCCCACTTTGACATCTCTGATCCCTCACATATCCTCCCAATCAACCTTATCATTATATCAGGGAATGCATAGGCATTATGTTTATTATTATTTTGACAATTTCAATGTATTTTTCTTTTATTGTAAAGAGCTATTTGTATTGTTTACAATTCAAGGAAGAGCTTTCAATGACAAGAGCTCTATGTTTGTCTTTGGTGAAAGAGAATTAGAAGGTTGTGGGTTATAGCCCTTCTCAAGACAATTCAGTTCATATTTAATGGTTGACGATGGTATACGAGAGGAATATGCAACATACATTAGATGAGACATTAGGTGAAAGTTTAACTTATAGAGAGTCTATTGCTAGTTAAACTAAATTATAAGATCCCATGCCATTGTTATTTAAAGATGTTCATAGATTCATAGGTACATGTATAAATACTAGTCGGCAGATCATTACAAATCTAGTCAATAAACCATATTCGAGAGTTCCCTCCAACCTCAAAGAGGGCAACATAAGACAGACCGGTGGAGAATTTGAGGCCACCCATCCAATCATCCAGATTCCCCTTAAAGGTGGGAATGGAGCTACTCTGACATGTAGTGGAAGTTTGTTTCAGAGATGAGGGATACATTGGGATATGAATGCATCACACCAACATGTCTTATTTATCTGCTGATGAAGGTTTAGCTTCTTTAATGAAGTATTTGAGAAGCCATATGTTCTGTAAAGGAACAGAAGATCAAGAAGGGTTGGATATTTCATCTCTTGAAAGGCTAGGCACTGATCTCCACAGAGGAGTCTGTAAGAAACCAATTACAGAGATAGGATGAAAAGTCTGTCCTAATAACTAAGATTTTTGAGGGCACTGATATTTTTTGTTTGGAACCTTTGTGGCCTCTCAAATTGAGTGATATGTTTAAATAAATACATGCCAAAGGGGCATTATATTCACTAATTAGTCTGATGAAATACATGAAATAGAGGGGAATTAAGAATCCTTTACATGTGAAGGAGATGCCTTTGGAAATTAGATGAGCCAGGCAGAAGAATTTCTGAACTACTACAATGACATGATGGTCAAAAGATAAGGAATCATCAACAAGAGTCCCTAGATCCCTTACGACTGTGTCTGATTGAAGGAGGTACATCACTTATATGATATGAAATAAAATGTTTTGTTTGCCAAAATTAACTGTATTTTTCACATTTAATTTGAGATAAATGGCAGAGAGGGGTAACTGGGAACATGTTTATTGGGACGTGTAACGAGTTGGCAGAATTTTAAAAATTAAAAATTCCATAGAGAGTACTCTGTCAGAGATGGGGGAGCAAATGGCTGTAACTAAGGAAAGTATTCTTTTGAACTGGGACACAGGATCTGAATTGCAAGACTGGCTGGTAAAAAAGCAATTACTTGGGAATGGAAACAATCCAAACCAATTGTAATTGAACTACTGAATATTGTAAGGGGCATAAAACAACTGGAGGTGGGATATTTAGAAAAGTGAAGGAACAATTTATATAGAAGTAAATGACAGTTCTGGGAACAATACGTACAGAAAAAAGTGCAGGAGAAGCAATGAGATTTAACAGAAAGCAAAAACTGAGAAATTGATCTAATGTTAACATGAATTATTAGAGATAAAAAAGCATATATATAATGTAAAATGCATGAAAATTAAACATCTTAATATGAATTATTTTCTTTTCTATTAATGTCTGTGTACCTATAGCTTATATGATAATTTAATAAAATAAAGGTGTTTTAAAAAGATGGTCTAAAATGCCAAAATACAAGGAAAAATAAGTAAGAAAATATTAAATATAAACTAGGGAGGATGTTTGAATATGAAAGAGAAAAAAAGAGAACTATCAAAAAAAAGTGTATTTTTTTAACATTATTTCTGGATACAAAATGAGAAGAATTCTCTGTAACATACTTTCACTGCAGTTTGGTCATTTGCTTATATGCATTTAATTATAAAGCAAATATTCTGAATTAGAAGTAGGTATTGAATATGAAGAATGTTCATCTAATTAATACAGAACAGGATATGCAAACCTCAAAATACACATTTTTGCATAAGAGAATCTAATGGTAGATTTGTTTGAATGACAATTTTGTAAATCATTTTTATATATTATTGTTTCAAAACATATTCTGTAATTTTCTTATACTCCACTGAAAAGAAAACTGAGTCACCAGGATGTCCATCTGTGTAGAGATATTATAGCAGAGGCCAAGGGAAAAGGCCCTAGACATATAAAATTTAGTAACAAAAGCTTTAAAATTTGAAAGATAATAAGAAAATCCTCACAACTGCAGAATTAAGTATGTAAGAATATACAGGAGCAACATACCAATGAAGAATGCAGATCCATGCATAAACAGTAACTAATCAAGGCAGTGTAAAATTATTATTTTTACACAGTTCCAACTTTACTTTCCTCTATTTATAATACATGGTCTCAACAAAAGACAAAAGCTGCAATGTAATATGTATACACTGCATTAAATGGCTACCTGTTCCTAACAGGACAATATTTCTGGTGAGTTCTCTAATCTTTAAGAAACTAAATTAGAGTTATTGCCACCCCCCCCCTTCTAAAATGGAAGCTAGCAATACAAGATTTCAGCTATGATCTCCGAAGCTGTCAGGGGCAGTGGTCTGTGTCTGGCTCACCCTCTGTTTAAAACTACAGTGGATGAAAAAACATTCTCAGGAATTGGATTATTTGCCTGCTAATGTTAAAAAACAATGAAAATATTACGATTTTTAAGGATGTCATGCAATAACGTCTATAGGCAGATTCTAAATGCAGTTGTTATCAAAATAATGGCTTATTCTCCTATATCCATACAAATGCTATTTGATTTGATTGAAATCTCCTTAAAGATATTAGAATGCCACTGACTATACAACTTTATTTTTGTTTGAGAATTTGTGATACTCTACTCATTATATAGATGTATCTGTGAAATTTGTGAGCTTGTACTAAATTACCTACATTGCGAAAGCTGAAATGATCACCAGTTGCACAAATATATTTATGCATGCCAGAGTTTGCAATAAGTTTCTGTATTAACTACATTGTGAAAATATTCTATATTCTGCTCCTTGAGATTGGGTTGTGAGCAGAAAATATTATCTGAGCAGTTCTTATACCCAGCTAACAATAGTAAGTAAATAAATAAATAAATACTGTTTCATCAAATACAGATACTGTGTTCATGATACTGGAACATACAATGAACAGTAAACTTATCAACAAATTCACCCATGTAACGCATTACCACAATAAAAAAACAGTAAAACTAATGGTCTTAATGAGCTCAGTCACAATAATTTCCAAAAATCATGAAACCCAGGTAGGTTCCAAAGCGACAAGCCTTTATTCGTCACAGGCAAGTGATCCTCAGTAACAAAAAAAATCAGAAATATTTAACAATGTTAAACATATCAGCTTTTATATACTTAAAAGTAGGTGTGGGAAATGTATGTACTGTTTAATTTTAAACCAGCCTATTCAAGGGTAATTTCACATTACCACAATAAATGTACACCAATATACAAGCTTAGAAAATGCACATAAACAAGAAACCACAGCAGTAAGTGATAACATACATGAACATACATGCACACCACCACCTCCTACAAAAATATGCATGCACGTACCTACTGCCATGGTACCACATGTGCATTTATAGACACATATGAAAAAGAAAAAAGCATGACTACAAATCCCAGCTACACCAACTACTGAAGCCTTAACAAAACATTAAAGTTCTGAAAAAATAGAACTAAATACATAAATAAAGCATTCCCAAAAGATGTGTAGATGCACACTTATTTTTTTTTTTTAAATCAATAGAAATACAATCTGAGAATTGTACAAGTAAAAAAAAAATAAAGTACAAAAACTGTACAGCCCCCCCCCCCACACACACACACACACACACAAAAAGTAAAGCACAAATAATGTAGACCTCCAGACATTGATTCTTGTAAGGAATTCAGCCCTCCAAATGGACCTTTCAAAGGTCACAGTGAAGCCTAAGTTATAGTACTAATTACAATGTCATGTTCTAAACGTGATCAGATTCCCAGGCTAAATCTTCAATAAACTAAACCAACCAAAAATTAGTAGTTAGATTTCAGTAGGTAATTTAGTTTTACCACATGATTTCATTACATAAATCACTATTTAACAATTAGTCATATCAATACCACTAATATAAATGCCATGAACACTTGCAATTAATTTGCCTTAGATGACCTAATTAAGCAAAATTTCATGCTGAAATGTTAAAAATGTTAAAACTGTGCAGTTTATTTACTTTAAACATCTATTAACATATATAATCAGTGTTTTAATTGCTTTAAATTTAAGGACCTATTTAGAATTTTAGAAAGTAAAATTAAAATTTTCTCTAAGCTGTCTCAGAAAGATTTAGAGATCTATTTAATGACAGTATATAACTGTTATCTCTTGGAAAGATTATCTAAATACTCATTGAGTTCATTCACCTAACACTAATTATTTAACAACTGTGAAAAACAACATTTGTCTTTCCTTATTAACTCAAATTTTACAGTCTCGTTGTCATAATGATCTTCCCTTACAAAGTAAAGAGAATATTTCATCATATGTAGTTCAAGTTCATTCTGCTAACAGTCTTTCTTCCAATTTAATTTTAGAAAAATTTTCTGGAAAGAAAATAATTAAAAATGGGAGGAGGATATGTAAGACTAGATCCACAGTAAAATGAAAAAATATTATTAGACTCATTTTAATAATAAAAAAAAGATGCAACATTTTATCTGCTAGAAACCCTGATAAATTAGTCCCCCTGGAAATTTTACTGAAACCAACAAACTAAAGGAAAAAGAGTAAAGTATTGTCTAGTGAATCAATAACAGATTTTAAAAACAATAACACCCTTGGGTCACCTATAACATTAAATTCTATAGATTGTATGAAGGATGTACTACTTCTGATTAAGTCATTGAACAAGTTAAGCATTTATTTCAGCTTTATATGTCCCTCAAGTACCAATTTGCAGCATGAACAGAGATACATTTGATTGACTAGAAAATGATGCAAAGGATAATCCTTTTGATTCACACATTTTTCCTCCTTCTCCAGTTTTATATCCTGACATTATACTCAAAAAGAAAATTTACCATAACCAATGAGAGCATGTTGGTACTCTATGTAAAAGACCTAAAAAAGAAGCCCTGGGGGTCAAGTATTTTTTGATTCCTGTTTTTTTCATAACTAACATCTTGTCTGATTCTGACAAAATTCAATTAATGAAAAAGGCTCACTTAAAATGAATTGCAACTCAAACAGTGAAGAAATTCTCTTCTTAGCTAATTCTGTTTTTAAACCAGTTAGAAGACAATTAAGAAATATTAACCCTAGTTGTATTACTACCTTCTGTCTTCCTGGTTTATCACTCCTTCAGATACCAGGACTGTTAAAACAATACCCAACCATCTTTATTCAATGTGGTACCATTGATTTGGAAAGTACTCCTTTAAACAAGATGAAAAGTTTGCTACTTGATTGAATGTTTGGGAAAAAATAATATTACTATTCTTCTTAGTGAAATAATTCCAAGCTCAAGATGAAAGGACTACATACACTAAGGCTTTACTATTTCACAGCTGGTTGAGGTGCTTAGGTACCATTTATACCATATCTGTAGTTCAATACTGGGAGGATTTTACATGGGCTTATCAAATGTTTGCAAATGACAATTTATATCCAAGCCACTGAAACCTGACCCAAAGTTTTTTTAGACCTGCTATTATATCCCAAAGTATCATCTGTAGATATAACAGAGTTAATAAAACTTTGAGCTTATATTACGGCAATGCTAGAAACACTGGGAACAAATCTCTAGAGTTACTTTTTTTACAACAGAAAACATATGATATTGTAATACTTACAGAAATGTGGGATTCATCTGCATCAACTTTCTTTTCCCTGATTGCATAAAATTAGAATGCAGATAAGAATTGTATAGGGGGGTTAGCACTGTTAAAAATGAACAGTCTTATAAAACAGTAGCTCTTACTTCAAAACTTGAAACAATAGTAGTAAATATTTATTCATCTTCTGGTTTCAATTATATAAAGCTGATTTGCCCTTTTAGGAAGCCTTCTATGGATGTTACAACTTATAGTGAATTTATTGAGTTTCTTCAGTCTTTTTTTCACATAAATTTATTATCTTGATTGGTAACGTGAACTATCCTAAAATAAATTAGTCATCAACTACTGAGTTAGAACTGGAGTTATATATTAAATTTTTACATTATTCCAACTTATAGATTCACCCACTACAAGGACAATATTTTGGATATATTAATTACCAAAAAGCCTTCAATGATTATTCATCTTCATTTTGGACCTCCTTTGAGTAATTCAGATCACTGCTCTATTGTTATGTCTATTTTTACAAATCGCTAACACCACCCTGGATTGATTAAAAAATATAAATTTAATAGTTTAGAGTACAAAACTATAAGAAAGACAATTATTTCAGTTAATTGGAAAGATTTGTTGTGTACTACTATAGATGGTTGTATTAATATATATAAACTATTCTACTGGATTATATGGATAAAGTACTGCAAAACAAGGCATACAGAACAACTAAGTTAACATACTGGTGGGGCACCACATTGTGTGAGCTATACAAAAAGAAAAACGATTATCTCACACATTTAAGCATCAATCTTATTATGCTGTTAAGTGTAAATTGAACTTAATAGCTAAAAAACAAATTGGATGTGAAACTTAAAAAATATAAGCATGAAATGTACCTATCACATTCAACAAGTAATAAGCAAAACTTTTATAAGCACATTAATTCAATGTGGGCTAATAAAGATTCTATTTATAGACTATTAGTTGGAGGACAAGTAGTATCTGACACATTGGTTATGCCTGATTAATTACATATGATTTTATTTTATTTTTTCTAATTTAAAATATAAAATAGGTTATTAGCCTTGAATCAGAAACTGAACCAACTGTTTGTTCTACATTTGCAGTAGTCTGGGAGGCAATTAAGAAAAAAACTGGAAACAAGACCTTGGTGAGCCCCAATTATATCCCAGCAGTGTTAGCACATGTTTTACATGATGTTCTTATGCCAGTATTATATCTGATTTATAATTCCTTATTATATAAATATTTTGTTCCTTGTGTCAGGAAAAAAAATCTATAATTACACCAATTAATAAAAACGAGGATATGATGGAATGGATATATTATAGACTGATTAGTCTAACATCCATCTTATGTAAACATTTTGAGAGAGCTTTGGTCATCTTACTGATGAATGGGTATAACACGCTTGAGAACTGACCCATATCAACATGACTTTAGTCAGGATAGATCTACATTAACCAACTTGGTACAATTTTATAATCAAGTAACTATGGCACTTGATCTATCCCTTACAGTGGGTGCTATTTATATAGCTCATGCTAAGGCCTTCAACACTATTCCTCACAATTCTATTCTAGCAACATTAAGGTGTTGTGGTTTTAATCCATTTTAATAAACTAGATCAACAGGTGGTTAACTGGATGCACTGGATGTATATTTAAAAGGACATTAATCAGACTATCTTCCTGTAGCAACTGGTGTTTCATAAGGCTCAGTTCTGGGCCTATTTTTGTTTAATTTTGTACAATCTACCAGTTCTTTAAACAAATATGGTTGGCATGATAAATGCAATGATGATGCAAAATAGGATGTATTATTAACATTAACAAACATTATTCAAATGTCTCATCTCCTTAAACAATTCTCCTCCTGGATAAAGGATGTTAATCTCAATTTGTGTACCAATAAATGTAAAGTAATGTATTTTGGCAAATCTGCACCATTACCTGATTTAAATCTAGATGGTGTTGACTTACAAAAGACAACCAATTACAATGACTTGAGTATTTGTATTTCCTCTGACTTCTCATTTACTCATCAACTTAACAGTATAAGTTAAACGTGGCCTTTATTTAATGAGCAGTATGTTTAGAACACTATCTTTAAGAGATGAAAAATAGCTTCATTCATTCATTTAAAATGTATATTAGACCAATATTAGAATAATATGTTTTGTTTATACAATAGGAAAGATCTTAAATTATTAGAATCTGTTCAGTCTTTTTACCAAAAGAATGCCAATTGTACGACACCTACCATACAGTGGGAGATGCCACATTTTACAACTTTATTCTTTATACTACAGATATACAAGGGGTAAGGCAATTTGCACCTACATAATATTTCATGATGAAATGCTACAAGTTATTTATAATGTTTTTATCACCAATAACATAAGGGGTCACAGGTATGATAGTTTAAACTTTGCTATTCCACATCATGAATAATATTTTTTTAATGGAAACTATTCCTAGGATTTGGATTTGAATATCAGCTGAGATTGGACTATCTCCTAATCTTTTCTCATTGAAAAATAGCTCAGATTCTTGTATGGGAGATAAAAGTTTTAATGAACAATTTAATTAGGCAGTGTTCTTAGATGGCCCTCTGGTCTGAACACTGGTATTAAACTAATTTGAAACTTATGAGAATCTTATATTCTGCTTATTTGCATTCCATTGCCTTTCTGTTCCCCTGTTCTTTGTGTCTGCCCGCCCACCAAGACATTAAGCTAATTTTTTTTGAAATCCGAACCTACCTGAGGTAATTGACCTATAGCTCTGAGTCGTGGGACTAGAGTTCCAATATTAGCTTTGTTTGATTCGCTTCTTGTAGCTTGAAGTTTTTTTCCAACCCTCCCACCCTTTTCTTGTTGTGGTTTTAAAAGGTTGTGTCTCAGGCCTCCACCCCGTATGGTAATCTGATTTCCAAAGTTTTCTTCTCCCACCTTTCATCGCTATTGTCTGTTGTGTAAGCTATGTAAATACTCTTTCCAACCACTGTTTTCCATAGATCCATAATACTGAGTGCCCACCCAGCAAGCCAGTATTGCTCTTGAGTAAACGCCCTTTACTACATATTGTCTCCTGCTCATTATCCCAGAGCTCTCATCTGCTGGGAAACCATTGCAACACTCTGAAAAAGTCTTGAATTTATCCTGCTCCATGTTTGGCAGATAGAGTTAATTCATTATTTTGCACTGTTTTAGAGTTTTAATTCTTTATGTTTTTTTATTTGTTGATTTTGCACTTTAAATCATTTTAAAGGTCCCTAATACGTGAAATTGCCTTGTCCATGTAGTTTAAGTTATTTTGTGTAAGTATTACATTCTCAAACAATCTTTTTGTGGATTTACATGAAGAGGACTAGGATAGTCCAAGTGGTGGTAGGTGGTGGCCTGGTCTGTATGAGCTGAGAAACTCATAAGAAAACTATAAGCGTAGTCATTATGTTGTCATTGTATTGTCCAGAGGACTTAGAAGCCAGTTTCTTGTGTTTTAAGTGCCTGTATACATTTGGAACATTTGTGCACCACTGTCCATAATGCAGTAGTGGTTATCTGTGCCCTGTAGAGACATGAGACACCTAAAAAACAAATTTTCCCTATAAAACAACTTCTGAAACTGTACCAGTAAATCAGTGAATATAGCGCAACTGCTTTGCATGTTGATTAGCACAGAGCAGCATGTTTGCACATTGAGGAGCACTGCCCTTGAATTTAGTATACTATCACTTAGTCTAGCCTCTAGCCACAACAGCATCCTTAGTCAGCCCACTATTACCCACCATGCACTGCACCCATGTAGCTCACCTAATAAAGGAACTGACATCATGGATCTGCACTTTTCAATTTCTCCTCAGCCAGTTGGTGGATATGGGTATATTGAGATAGCATAACAATTGTCTAATACTTATTGACATATATTTAATTCTCAAAGAAACAAATACAGTATGCAAGAGATGTATATACACAATGTCTCTGGAGGCAAAACTTTTGCGTGCAAACACTCATAACAACAATCTGGTTGTCAGAAACACACATACTTCACCCACCACATAGTATGCAACCTACACATAGATCTACTTATGCTGAGGCACTTAAATGCAATCTTCCCAAACCCCAAAGACCTTCCATATATTCCACCTGCAAAAAGTATTCTCAGCAAATCTGAAAGCATTCAGCAGAAGCAACAACTAACACTGCACATACAGTCACACCCAGTGGAGCCTCAACTACCAAGCCCATAAGGCAAGCCAATACACTTCTCAGGACTCTAGTCATATGGGACTCCATTATATGACATACAGATATCCCACTCACCAGGTTGAACAAGAAGAAATAACGGTGTGTCTATCAAGGGCCAGGATCTGCAAATTACACATACAGTGGATATAAAAAGTCTACGCACCCCTGTTAAAATGCCAGGTTTTTGTGATATAAAAAAATGAGACCACAATAAATCATTTCAAAACTTTTCCCACTTTTAATGTGACCTGTACAATTCAATTGAAAAACTAACAACTCTAGTATCAGTAGAGAACAGATCTGTGTTGGGCCCCTTACTGTTCGCCATTTATTTTTCAGAAGTCCAGGCCAAAGTAGATGCCCTTTCGCTCACCAAGTTTGCTGATGATTACAAACTGGGAGGAATCATGGAGTCTCCCAAAGATGTCAATATAGTGCAAGAAGGGCTAACACAAACAAATGACCAGTGCCAAAGCCATGATCTAAAACTAAATGCAAAAAAATGCATTATTATTCCCTTTGGCAAAATAGAATTCACTACAAAGTGCAATATTGATAGCAAATTCCAACCTAGTGGTGCAAGACTTGGGAACACAAGTTGATAGCAATATGAACTTTGACCACCAAGTTTCCACAGTGGCAAGAAAAGCCTTCTATGTAGTCCACCTCATAATCAAGGGCATAGCATCCAAGTCAAGAGATGTTATAACTCCACTGTACTCTACCCTCATCAGACCCCTAATAAAGTATAATGCACCCTTTTGCATGTACTTCACCAAACACCTGTTGCAACTGGAGAGACCTCAGAGGTCTATCACTAAGAAAATACAGGGTCTCCAAACCATGACCTATGTGGACATGCTGAAAGTCCTTTCACTTTACTCTGTATATTATAGGCTGCTGAGAGGTGACTTGCACCTAGCCTGTAGGGAAATCTCCAACCCTGCCCTAATGGAAATGCTGCACATCCGTAGGTCAAATAGTTCAAGAGTCACTCACTCTAGGGTCTCAACCTAACTCATGCTGGAGAGACAGATGTATCTTCCAGAGACTGCTGCTTCTTTGGAATAGACTCCCTAGTCATGTAAAACAGAGCTCCTCACTGACTATTCAAACACAACCTAGATAATTGGATGGGAGACCACAAATTCACACCTGGGGTGGCACCCCATGTCCCTCATGGACAGGGGTAACTGATGTTGATCACAGACCCGCCCTGCTCATAAATTTGTTCTGCAGACTACCCAAAAAAGAACAAATGGGGATACCTGGGATTAACATGGCTAGGTTTGTAAAAGCGCTAGGGCTGCTAGCCTAGTATCTTTCTATGAACCTATGAACATTTCAATTTCCAATGTACTAATAGGCTGTAAATAGACTGCAAACATAGAAATTTATATTATATCAGAGCAAAATAAAAATCTTAATACATATAAAGAACAGCAAAGCCCATCCTGCCAAAAGTAATTCCTGAGTGTTCACCATAAACATATATGTGTTTTTATAGCATAATGCAAAATATAATAAACATATATTAACACAAATGCTTATTCAAATAAAACTTACAAATCTGAATTATTATAGTACATTTGTATGTAAAAATAAGTGCTTTTATGAAACAGTGACACTTAAGGCTAGATTCATAAAGGTTACCACAAAGAGTACACTGTGTGTACACTTTGTGTAACCTTTATAAGTGAATAGACAGCACAAGAATTGTGGTAGGGCTGTTTTTGAATAAATTTGGCCTTTAATGTCCTATTTTAATAAATTCATAGCAACATAAAGAATAAAACAGAGCATTTTTCTAAAAATAGCTCTGGAATTAAAGCCCCTCACAACAACAACAACAACAACATTAAGTCCCATTGGGTAAAGGGATCCCCAGTTAGTTATCCACATTTGCTCAATTTTATTGCATATTTTCTGCCATATTGATCTATGAGTAATTGACAAATTAACCTTATTAATTCCAATGACAAAATAATCCTGCAGTCGAATGTACTACAGAATGTTTAGTTAAAGTGCTTCTGCCCGTAATGCAATATATATTACCAAGATGGAATTACAACCATTGTTTCCAAGGCCTCCTCAGTTTGGCCAACATAAAATACATCATGGGTGCAGACAGCCATGTAGGCAATCAATTCTGCAAAATACACAATCAGGTAATCTCATAAATCCTGTTTGTATTTTAGCAGAAGTACGTTTCTTTGTATTGTACATATGTTTACAAAAACTGCAGTTTGTGGAAAACATTCTTACGTGATTCCAGTAATTCTGACTGCCTAACAATTGAAATGTTTAAAGAACAACAAATTCTGGTCAATATAGAGATACTGGATAAGCAATTCACAAAAAACAATGGGAGGATATATGTATGTCTCCCAAATATGCAACAAAATCTCGAAGATTTAGGATTTTGCTTGGAAATGTTTACATAGATATTTTTATACCCCAAGTAGACTCCAGAGAATCTTTCCTCAGGTAGACAGCAAATGTTGGAGGTGTGACAGGGAAGTAAGAGGTAATTGGGAGCATATTTTCTGGGTGTGAGGTGGTTTGGTGGACTTTAAGGATTCCCTGCAGGATGCACTGTCAGGGATGCTGGGTGGGCAGATTGGTGTGATGAGGGAGATTTTTCTGAGCTATGATACAGAATTTGAATTGCCTAGATATGGTGAGACCTTGCTGTGTCTAATTATGGTGGCTGCCAAAAAAGCAATTACCAGTAAATGGAAATCCAAATCTAAACCAGCTGTACTAAAAGTAATGAACATAGTAACAGAGATAAAACAACTGGAATTAAGATCTTTAGAAAAGGGTAGGAGCAAACTACATAGGAAAAAATGGGAATTGTGGGAACAATATATACAGGGGAGGAATGAGGTTTAAAAGAAGGCAGGACTTGAATGAGCTATGTAATGTTTGACTGAAAATGATTGGGTAGATTATAAGTAATGTTTGCAACAGGGAGTGTGTGTCAGTATGGCCTATGATGTAAAATGCTTACAGCTAGGATTGTGTTGGTGTGGTTTGTTTTCATTTATATAAATGTATGATTGCTTATGTTGTAAGTGATGGTTTAATAAAGATGTTTCTTATTTAAAAAAAGGGGGCAGGAACTGAATAATGTATGTAATGTTGCTTAAGTTATATGATATATAGCAATATATGTGAAGTATAACCTTTGTAAATGTTACTTTGTTAATACAGTTTGATTACTTTTGTATAAATTTAAATTTGCCTATGTCACAAGTGATAATTCAATAAAGGTGTTTAAAAAAATGTATATATTTTTCCTCTGTTTGTCAAATGACAAGTATCAGATAGCACAGTATGTAAAAATGTGTCCTGATAAAAATGAATGCAAATATTTTTGAATTCCTGACATTATTTTAAAAGTGTTTGTCTTGTATTCATCCATCCATCCATCCATCCATCCACAACCCCTTCTCCAAATGTTTGCACACAGTGTCATGGTGTCACTTCAACAGTGACAATCTAGAGCGAAGGTACACATCGCTGGGTGGCTAGCTCTGTTATGGTTGTTCTTCCACACCACACACATGCACCTCCGTTAAATCTGCCGGTCAATATTATAGTGCTTCTTCTTTATATTTCTGTCCCACTTGGTCATTTGCCTTTTTTAGAACCTAAGCATTAGTGAATCAGTATTCTGCTATTACACTGAGCTATAGCACAACATAAATACAAATTGTGAGGACATAATGGCTGTTTCCCATTCCGACATTTGACCAAAGGGATAGAACTGATATAAAATAAATACAAATACCAACTCTGAGATCCCATAAACTTGTAGTAGAGGGAAAAATTGAGGAAGACAGAAAATGCAACACTTACTTCCTCATTCCTCTCCATCATGAAAGGATGCTGTTGTCTTTTCAAGTCTGATATTTTGGGTGTTGACCATCCTGCTGGTGAGAAGCAGTATGGCTCCTGGTTTTCAAGATGAGCTGGCTTGTTATTTAGAGGTGAGGGAAATAACATTGCAAAATGATAAAAGGAAAAGAAATGTAGCAGCTGCTTTATCAATGTCAATATATAACTATATTAATACATAAGTAATGCACAGAAAAGGAGAAACGAGAGGGCCTTTTCCACCATTCTGATGATATAATGGAACAGCTGGGAATGAATTGTGTTGACCTGTCTGGTATAACAGAAATAATATGCTTTTAACCTTTAGTTCCACCATAAGGTGTACGCAGTAAAGTTAAGAGACCTACATTTGTTAAGCACCAGATGGCAAAGTTAGATGGAATAAAATTATGTAATAAATCCAATGATTTTGTTTTGCATGATTCCTTGATTTCAGTTAAGGTTTTTGCTGGTGGAAAGTGCTCTATTGTATGAGGGCGAATATTTTGGCTGAAAAAATTGTTTAAGAGAAAATTATTTTAAATGCAGATGATGTCATAATAGTCATTTATTTCTTTTAGTAAGCTCTAACTTGTGGGTTTATTGTACAACTGGATTGCATATGTATGGAAATGTAATAAAAAGGAATTATTTAAAAAGATGAAAATCAGCGAATGGTTTCAAAGAAGATGCAGAGGTCTATTTCCCTGTATCCAAGTTTACTGAAAAGCAAGCATAAACTGAAAGGGTGAGGCACACTATCTAGCCATTAACTCTGCAGCTGGTGTAGGCAAATAAGTCAGTAAGGTGTTGAATATGCCTGCTGATAGTGGGGCAGTAGAATTTGTTTTGAATGTGTATTGGGAGTAAATTCCAGTTTGCAACTAACATGTTGAGAACGCTCATATGTTGTTAGCTTGAATAAAGGTCTTACTATCACTAGTAACTGTTGCTTTGGACAGGGACAAAAAATGTTTCACATCCAGAGTATACAGGAAGCCAACTTTCTCGAATGACTATTTGGAATATAACAGTAGTCACCCGGGTTACACAAAGAGAAATATTGTAAAAGGGCAGATGGTGAGGCTTGCCAGAATGTGTTCAAGTCAAGAGATTTTTAAGAGGGAAATGGCTATCTTGGTAAACCTCTTTATAGAAAGAGGCTACCCAACACAAATGCTATACCCCATATGTGAGGAACTTATGAATGAATGGGGAAAAAGATTTAAACCTTTATTTGGAACAACAACTGAACCTATAGGGAACCCTGAGGTCCAGAACAGGGACAAAAATTACAGTCAAGCATTGGTTTTAACATTTGGTGAGCTGAGTAAGGAAATTAAACAGAGAGTGAGAAGGAATTGGGTCATGTTTAAAAGTACGGACGACCTTATGGATTTTATAGGTAAAGAACCTGTGTTTGTATTTAAAACTAATTATAATTTAAAATTTTTAATGGAGCACCCTATTCATTGAAGTGGTCTACCAACAGGGACCAGGAACTGTGGATCATGTGCCTACTGTCCGTACATGTTGGGTGTTGAGTACATAGAAATAGGGTCCCCTAGGAGAAAGGTTACACTGAAAAGGGGCTCTTGTGGATCTAAGGGGTTAGTGTATGTGGCAGTTTGTCAGAACTGTCAGCAGTTCTATGTAGGCAAAACTGAAAGGGCTCTCCATAGGAGGATATATGAACACCTCTACGCTATTAGATGTAAAGATGAGAACAATGCCCTAAATAAGCACTTGAAGGGGAAATGTACTATGTAAAACTTCTCACTTTGGGATTTTAGAAATTATAGGAAGTGACTTGAGGGGAGGGAATTGGAAGAACAGACTTGAGAGGGAAGAGTTAATGTGGCAGTTTAGACTAAATTCCACCCACTCCCCTGGTATAAATGAGGCATGTAGTATCATGCCAGTATGGAAGTTGTTGTTTGCCTTTTGGCTTTTTCCCGGTAAGGGGTCGCCACAGCGGAACTCTGGTCCGCTAATGATTGGCAGTAGATTTTTACGAAATGCCGAGGTCCCAGCTCGACGCCCAACCTTCAACGAAGGCACGCCCATTTATGCATGCATGTCTTTCGAACACTACCCAACCGCGGGGAGGACATGCAGACTCCACACAGAAGGCACTCCCAAGCCACGCCGAGAATTGAAGGGAGAACCTCTTGCTGTGAGGTAACAACGCTACTGCCGTAATACTGCGGCAGTTATCATGCCAGTAGCTTTAGAAGACATTTTTTATCAAAAAAGATTTTTAAATAAGACATTTAATATATAAAATGTGAATCTTAGTTTTGTAATATTGTATTATTGCACATTTAAATATTTGGAAGTGTTTTTATATATTTTTTATGTCATTAATAAGATGGTTCTGAATTAATTTAAAAGCATTTTTAACTTTTGCTCTTACAAGGACTTCCTTACATTTTGGCTCTTAACTGACAATCAACTTTAATTGTTCACCAGGGACTATTTAAGTATGGTATTGATGTATTTTAATTTGTTCTGAAGAAGTCTTGGGTTACAAGACGAAAGCGCGCTTGACTACTGGTTTGGATCATTGTAATAAATTAACTTTTTATCTACTTTGGAGGTTGCTGCGACACTTTTTTCCTACTATTTCCACAGGAATTGCTTTGTCTGTTCATTGGTATAATGGTTAAGGTGTTTACCTCTCACACCACAGGTATAGGGTATGATTGTCATCAAGGGAATTTGGCTAGGCTTAAAATGGCCCACAAGAACAGCTACCCTAGTACTTATCTACGAACCTGTGAACCTAAGTCATTAATTGATGTTGATCAAATCAAATGCAATGTGTTCCATACTTTTTCAGTTCAGTTCAAAATTACTATTAAAAGTAGAGTAATTTTTTGGTGCACTGTTTTAAGCCCAGTTATCAGTATTCATATTGTTTTCTCTATTGTAAGTAACTGATTTTTTGTTTTCCTTTTATAATACAGCACACATGATTGGACTGTATTTCTTTAAACAAACGACTATGTAAAGAATTGTTTCTCTTTTGTTCGGGGAGGGGTGACACGCCAGCAGGGTCAAGATGGGCATTTTCCGAATTTTTGATATGCCAAGCCCAAAAGGTTTGCCATCACTGGCCTAGACAGAAGTCTCTGGGAGGTGAGCCAAGTAAATTGTCATGTGATATATTTCTGAGATTAAGCAAATTCAAGAAAACATTGGTACTGTCATGCTTTGACCTCTCTAGTAGTTGCTTTGCACTTTGCACTGCACTTTCAGCTAGACGGTTTGACTGTGGCTACTCAGGACTACTGTAACATGAATAAAGTCCCACTCTTTTGCAAATTTCTGAAATAGCTAACTGGTAAACTGGGCACCATTGTCAGAAATAACTTTGTGTGGACTACCATGGGCTGAGAAATGACATTTCAACTTAGTAATGACAGTACTGGACGTTAGGTTAGGTAGCAGATCAATCTCAAACCAGTTTGAATAAGAGTCTACCAACACTAAGTAATGTTGACTATTCCACTCAAATATGTCAGTAGATACTGTTAATCAAGGTAGTTCAGGAATATGGTTTAGCTGAAGTAGCTCTTTTTGCAAATGCAGTTTAGCACTATTGTAGAGTCCCATACTTCTCAACTGTACAGATTTTTGCCGAATGTCCAGCTTTTTGTCTCATATGTTTGCTCCATTTTTCATAATATTGTGGTTTTCTGGTAAATATTAGTGGCACATCATTAAAGACTGATGTTAGAAAATAATGACAGACATTTTTGAGTTTCAGACTTCATACCCTTCAGAAAATTCATGTTAATGCAAAACCTATTATTCTATCAACCTTCTAAGTTTGAAAGAGGAATAGTTAAAATTGTCCCTATATTTGGGCCTTTGTCCCACTTTTATTTATAGCTTTGCCCAGATTTCTTGCTTTAAAAGGCTGAGACATATGTTGTAGACCGAACATGATGAAAGTACTTTATCAATATCTTTTGACAGAGAAGGCCAAAATACTAGTCCTCTTGGCCTTCTTTTGGTAGATTCAGAACCAGGGTGGCCACAGTGCAAAATCTGGATGCACTCATGTTGTAAGGAAGTAGGAATGACAACTTTAGGACCTTTGAAAATGATACAGTCTTCTATCAACATCTCACCTCTGTAAGGAAACTACGATTGCACTTCTGTTGGTACACAAGATTGCTCTGATGGCCATCCAAAATTGATGAAGTGGTTGAGCTTTTGCAAAATTGGATCAGTCTTTGTACAATCTCTTAGCTCATCAAGTCTTGTGGTAAAAAAAATTATGCACTTCCATTACACCGAAGTCAAAATTCTCTGGATCAAGCTTTTCTGTGTTATCTCTGGGCAATCTAGATAAGGTATCAGACACATAAAGATGTCTGCCTTTCATATAGACCATTCTGAAGTTGTACGTTTGTAATCTGAGTATCATTCTTTGTAGTCTTGCTGGAGCTGTATGCATAGGCTTCTTTAAAATAGTGGCTAGTTAGGGTTGATGATCAGTCTCAATCTGGATAACTCGGCCATAAATATAATCATGGAACTTTGAACATGTGACCCCAATTGTCAAAAGTTTCTTCACAATTTAAGCATACTGCATCTCAGTTTGGGTAAGAGTTCTAGATGCATAGGCTACTGGCCTACCCTCTTGAGGAATTACTGCACCAAGACCGAACTTTGAAGCATCGCAGGAAAGAATCACTGGTTTGTGGATACTATAGTATCTCAACGTATGTGGACTGGCAATTTTCTGTTTAAAGTCATCAAATCCTATCTGGTGTTGTTCCAGCCATGGCCAGGTAACATTTTTGCACATCAGCTCTCTTAAGGGTGGTGATAATTCACTGAAGTCTAGTATAAACTTGCCCAAATAGTTAACCATGCCAAGAAAATGCTGTAAGGCTTGGACATTGTCTGGAGCTGGCATCTCAAGAATAGCTGCTTGTTTGGAAGGATCTGGTCGCAAGCCTGAACTGGTAAATAAATGACCTACATAAGTAACTTCTGGTACCCCAAATTTGCATTTTGGGGGACTGAGCTTTAGATTCACTTCACATGCTCTTTCCAGAACTTTTTCTGAGGTTTCTGTCATGCTCTTCTTCACCATTGCCTCCAACTAGTAAATGATCTGTTATTATAGCACACAGATAACCCGAAAAAAATTTGCTCCATTGCATATTGAAAGACTTCACTCGCAGAATTTATTCCAAAAGGCATTCTGAGAAATCTGCATCTACCAAATGGTGTGCTGAATGTAGTCAGTAGTGAAGATTTGCGATCCATCAATACTTGCCAAAATGAACTCTTTGCATCTAAGACAGAAAAAACAGTGGCATTTCGCATGAGGGTAGTAACTTCCTTGGGTACAGGCTCTCCCTGGAAATTCTGCAGGGGCTGCAGCTACCATGTGCTTAGGCCTGTTTCTGTTAGCCATGTGCTGCATGCTGTCTCTGTTTGCTATAGAGGCTGCTGAAACCATGCTCATCAATTGCAAGCATATTTGTGCGTCTTTCTGTAAGCTTGTGTATCTGACAAATCTCTATGGCTCTGCTCAATGTTAAATCACTGTCTCGAAGCAAAATTTTTCTCACAGCAGCATTATTAACATCACCCATGCATAGGATGGTGGAGTCTCTTTAATGCTTTGTTCGAGTCTCTTGGGTCAATACATATTCTGATTTCATCAGAGCTTTTCTTATGAGTGATTACCATGGAAGACACCCATTCCATTGATTCTGTAACTGGACAAATCACCCATTGCTGCACCATCTTATCTAACTGGACTTTGACTCCATCCTGCATAGCTATCAGAGCTGTTCTCACTGGTCTGACCACTGGAATAACCTCTGGGTCTAATTTGATGGAGTACACAACTGGAAGTTTACCTAGCTTGTCTTCAAAAACATCATCATACTCTGTGACAATAGCATTGGTGAAACTGGAACTAGGACATGTGCTTACATGATGGACTTCTTTGGTAATAATGACTGCACAGATCTTTTGACTACATAAAATTTCAGGCTGTAACTGTTCCCAGCTGAATAGCATGAAAGCACTAGTGAGTCTTTGGTTTGAATCTCTTCTCCTCCATAAACAACAAGCTTTGCACAATTGGCCCAATTAAGTTGTTCACCAGCTGTGTGGTGGCGGTGCTGCGGTAGCATTGTCGCCTCACAGTAAGACATTGTCCTGTTCGATTCTCAGCTAGAGCATCTTCTGTGTGGAGAAATGTGTGAATGGGCGTACCTTCGTTGAAGGTTGTGCGTCAGAGCCGGCAACTCGGTACGTAAAAATCTACTACCAATCATTAGCGGACCGGAGTTCCGCTGTGGCGACCCCTAACTGGGAAAAGCCGAAAGACACAACAACAAAAACAATAACCAGCTGTTACTCTAGCAAATATTTCTGCTGATATAACATTGCATTTTGAATCAGTGTCCACTTTGAGCTCTGTGAGTTTACCATTAATCATGACAGTACAAAACTCTTCGTTTTTGCCAACAAATTAACTGCATTCACCTTTTCACCAACCACTGATACACCATCTACATAGAAAGTAGAGTGGCAGCTTCCTGTATAATCAATTTGCCTTTTTGAGTAACCTTTCTTAATAAATGAATGAGGCTTGCTTGATTTACAAAGCTTTTGAAAGTGGTTTCATTTTTTTACACCTGTGGCATTGCTGACTAAATTCTAACCACTTTTCTCTTTTGGTTTTATGACTGGCACCACAATTATGACAGTTAACAATGAGACTTGGCTTGGGTTTTGCTGACTCACCCTTATGCTGCACTGAGCATGTCTGTTTTACTGAGCTAGTCTTAGAACTTGCTGGAAAGGTACAGGCTCTCCCTGGAAATTCTGCAGGGGCTGCAGCTACCATGTGCTTAGGCCTGTTTCTGTTAGCCATGTGCTGCATGCTGTCTCTGTTTGCTATAGAGGCTGCTGAAACCATGCTCATCAATTGCAAGCATATTTGTGTGCCTTTCTGTAAGCTTGTGTATCTGACAAATCTCTATGGCTCTGCTCAATGTTAAATCACTGTCTCGAAGCAACATTTTTCTCACAGCAGCATTATTAACATCACCCACAAACCTGTCTTTTATCATCAACTCATCTTTCAAATCACCAAATCTGGACACTTTAGCTTTGTTTCTCAAGTCAGTAATGTAAGCTGCAAAAGTTTCTCCTGACTTTTAATCTCTTGTATAAAATAAGCGCCTCTCCAATGTAACATTTGTCTGGGTGTTACACATTTCTCTAAATTTACACTTCAAACACTCTGGGTCCTTCCTTGATTCAGTTTGTACAACAATATGATATTTCCCCTTCTCCTGCATATACTGTTCATGCATACACAAATGAACAGTCTCTTTCAATGGCTTCTGACCCCACTAGATTAAGCAGAATAAATGCCCTCATATGTGCATCTTTGTCAGAAAAAACTGCTTGTATGAAAATATCGTATTCCTGCTCAAATACTCTCCAATTCTCAGAACTATATTATGATCAAACACAAGTGAACTGGGTCTGCAAAATGCCTCTGCCATACCAACACACAGTAATAAAGACCCTTGGAAATGTGTACCAACATACACACTTGTATGTTAGAAATTTATGCCCGAAACTTGTAACTATGCTCAACTGTACTTTGTAAAAATAAGTTTCCGTAGCACAAGAACATTTTGAAATCACTGTACTTTGCAAAACTACCTCTTATCAGTGTAAGAAACACATAAAAATGACTGCACTTCGCAAATAAATTGTACACATCACAAGAAACTTCTTGAAATGGCTGTACTTTGTGAAATAACTCTGTACAGTGTAAGAAACACTTTAAAATAACTGCACTCTGTGAATAAAATGTACACAGCACAAGAAACTTTTCGAAATGACTGTATTCTGACTGCACTTTGTAAAATAATTGTACTTTGCACACAGTAAACTATTTGAAATAATTGTAAAGTAATAAAGCACACACACTGCAAACACTTTGCACACTGATACTTCGAACAACTGTAGTTATACTCTGAATAGCTTTAGTCATTCTGAAATAGTAGCACATAGCAAAAAACAGTCGTTTACTAAAAAATACAGCTGCTTTGCTTTTCCATGCTCACTTTGCACTTTTATTGTACTCTTTATGCTCATTATACTTTTCTTGTACTCCTTGTATTTTTAACATGCTTGGTATGAAAATCAGAAGTAGTTCTGAACACTCTCATAAGTATTTTGAATAGCTTTATCAAATATTGTAGTTTCGAACATTTCATTTAATCAATAATGTGTTTTGTGCTTTTTGTTTAATTAATTAGTATGTCTTGTGCTTTGCATTTGATTAATTATGCATTTTGTGCTTTGTGAATGCTTCATATCATTTTCTTCACGAAATAAATAATTTATGCAAGTTTTTTTTTTTTTTACCTGAAATTCATTTCTGACCTTTCTTGATCATTTGAGCACTAACAAACTGCTCAATATAACTGGACCATTAACTCTGCACCTCATGGCTTGAAGAGTTTCACTCCTGATCCCACTTCTGACACCATGTCACTCGTCCAGTCAGTATAAAACAGATGAACAGTTGTGGGTTCAATTCAAGCAGCTTTATTACATACAAACACATCAGGATTGAGGCTTAGTAACTTAAACTTAAATAAACATATAAACAGATTGACTACTGCACTCATACATGTTAACAGTCTGTCTGTTCTCTCAAAATGGCACTGCTGCCTGCACGTACTCTCTCTATATATATGCACATGCCCTCATTTTGAAATGCTTCTTAAAGTTACAACACACACTCTGTTCTATATCCATAACCATAAAATAAAATACAAACTCAAAATTGAGTCCTATTTTAAAAATTCAGCAACATCCTATTACCTTCGAGGACTCCCATCCCAGATGTGAAATCTGCACTCTGCCTTTATTATATGACATAGTTAATGGTAAAACAGATATTTGCGTTATCAGTCCAATGCTCATCTCACAACACCTCTAGTATCCTGCAGTATTGAATCATCAATATCTTCCCAGATTCCTGCTCAAAATCCATCATTTTCCTCACCATGTTCAAACTCACATATGTGACTCAGTTGTCCCCTGCATATTCAGGCAGAGTTTTGTTCCCAGTGGAAAAGGACTGGGTGCAGCATCTTGAACTTTAAGTTCTTAACCAAATATTTATCTATTCCTTTCAAAAATTGGAAACACGTTCTATAAGAGTGCTAAAAATTCATTTTTCAAAAAATATTCCTATTTCCATTGTTTTACAGACTTTGCCTGCCTCCCAAAGTACACAGAACCTGCTCTATTAAATATCAGGAATCAAATCACACCAAAATATGTCAAGGTCACCCATCAGCTTTCCTTGCTTCTGCCCAAGAGACGTGATAGGATTATACAATTCCAATATAGTTTGCTTGCTAGTTAGTCCAAGCTGCCAACAAGCCTTCTAAACATGCAACATAATCCATCCTTTCTTATTTTTCAGGAACAACATGCATATTCTAAGTCCTATGTTCTTGCACAATTAACATAAACTCAGACATTGCTAACTTTCACTTATAGATCAATATATCAACATTTCATTGCTTTGTTATTCTCCAAGAGAGATAAACTCATGCCTGCATGGTCATAAAAAATCACATCAACTTCACTGACACTGGTAAAACATTTAGGCCATAAACGTTAATTTACTTTTAACTTTTTTATATTTTGGTCAAAATTGTTCCTAAGAAGGCCGTTATGACCTCATGAAAATTCAGTATATTCCATCTATTTTTAATACCTCTTGCCTTTTCCTCCATCCACCATGTTTTCTGTTAATTCTCCTTGGAATTTGGCCAACCAAGCTATCACTTAAGTATCAATCTATTTCTTCTGTGACTAACAAGTTTGATTCATAGCCAATTTACTACAACTGCTTGGGGGGAGCAACCAGAGAAAATGTCATTCATCTTGGGGTCTACTTCACTTACCCAACACCCCACATAACAGACACGCAAAACACTGAGGGGCCAACACCAACATTGCACAACACCGACACCGCACACACCCGACACAAACAATACCGACACGTCAAAATCCCCAAAATTAAATTTTTAAAGAGTTGAACCAAAGTAGAGGGGAAGAGAATGATGTGACAAGCGGGCATTCAATGTCCCACTGGATATACTGAATAAGGTAAATGAGAGAGTGGAAAAGATATGAGTGAACTAAAGGGGTGTGGGTGCTGTTCAAGGTGTTTGAAGGTACAGTTTGAGAAGACATATGGATGACAATGAAAGGGGAGAGGTGGAGATCACCATCTCAAGGAACAAGGTAATACAGTGATGTATGACTGGGTGTAGCAGTGAGGGAAATGGAGATGATAGAAATGTTAGAGTTAAGGAAAAGGAAAGTCTCATTAGACCCTGATAAAGTGGATTGTGGCTGCTATTTGGAGTGAAAACTATATTGGGTTTGGATTGCAAGGGATTAGTTGAAAAGTAGGTGTGAAGTAGGATGGAGAGTACAGACATCTTTAAATGAAACTGAGCTGGGGAAGTGGGGTAAATGTGTTTTCAATAAAGCAGTGTTCTCCATTTTCTGGAAACGTACTTCAGCACACCCAGAATGTAGCACTAACAAACCCTCCTATCTTTCTTGCATTGCCATGATCTTTGATCAAGCATTAGGCATTAGTGGTGGTTGTCAATACCATAAAGAATTTCTACTTTCCCTCAGAAAGACTTTTAGAACAATAGTCATGATAGTATAGTTAACAGGCACTGACAATATCAATGCATAATGACAGCATAGCTACACAAAAGAAGAGGAGAAGTCTTGACTAGGATGCAGTTATGAAGATTTTCTTTTGTGGCTGTGCATAACTTGATAACAGGGATATGCTGGACAAGGACTAATATGGCTACAGTATCATAAGTAGTTATTATTGTGGCCTTGCATGACACCAAAACAAAAGAACAATGAAGCATGGAGACTATCTACACTAAACTAATCAGGTGATAACAGTGATAGTGTCTAATTCACAATAGTTATGCAATGGAACATGAGGATACTTGCCAGGGTACACTAATCTGCTGATGTCAGGATGCCATGTCTTTGGTGTCCAGTCGGATGACTTCGCTGATTCTGTGTAATCACACAACAGTTATTCAAATAAACAAGACAAGGGTATGGCAAACACCGCAAGTGGAAATTACAGCTTGTTCACAGGTCATAATGGGGAGACCATTCATATGATGCAGTGCGTTTACTCAATTAACTGCAGCTATACTAATGCATTGTAGTCAACCTACAGTTTCATCCACTGACAGCAGTGTGTTTGTGCAAGAAAGCAGAACAGTGGGAATACGGATATTTCTTCTTTCTCCCCCAGTGTGCAATCTCAGAGTTAGTGCACATACATATCATATAGATGTAGAAGTGTGGGGGTTGAGGGGGCTTCTGCAAAAACACTGCATTTCTGTGTTTTTAAGGAAAGTGAACAGTGTGGTGTCTAATGAATGGGTAATCTGGGGAACAGAACTCGCTGATAGTTACACGGATCATTAAACATATATCCAGCACATTAATCAAGTGATGGTAAGTAACCCTAGGCATTACACAGGTGATTCAACAATCTTTTCTAATCACACATAGTTACACACAAAGACGAGGACCTTAATTGTATAACCAGTACATTAATCAGGTGATTGACTGATCTTTTGTAATCACACAAAGTTACACACTGAAAGAGGGGGACCTTGTCTATAATGCTTTAATCAAGTGAATTCTGCAGGACTGCCTATAAATTAAATGTTATACAGTGTTGCAAAGCCTTTGGTATGGTACAGTAATCAAGAGAAAGCAATCTGCCTGTGGCATATTAGTCATATGACTTTTACGGCTGCAAAATGATGCAGCACTTTTAATGTGAAACAAGAAAGAACTGACTGTCCACTATGTCTCAGCCCAAAAAAAATATACAATGAATTGATGGAAAGCCTGCCTACAGTGTGGTAATCAGGTGATAGCAACAAGCCTAAAAACATAAGAAATATCTACACCGTGCCAACACATTATACTCCTTACAGTACAGGAATTAGGATATAGGCTTATCTTTTGAAGACCAACTCAGCAAAGCCCAAAACTGTGAGCAGAATGTCCAAAACGACATAAGTGCAAACATATGTTGAATATAATTCTTGTTCTGTGGGGGTAGGGGTTTTGCCTACATGCCCCTTTGCCTTCCTAAGTTCTAATCAAGGGATGCAGTGACTTCAGAGAATGGACAACTCACGCAATCTACCAACACGGAATGGGAATCTCATACCTGTTATGTTACTAACAATTTGACTCTGCCTCTACATAATCCACTACTCATACGATGGTGATGGCAGTCCAGTGGGAGGAATTCTGTTTTGCTCAGTCGCCCTGCTAGACAGGGGTCCAGGGAAGTAAATACTGTGGGAAGAAATAGCCAGGGAATTGTTATGGCTAAGCTTGTATAGATCCTAGGGCTGATAGTCTTGTACCAACCTATGAACCTATGATATGCAA